>NC_133332.1:260363593-260388593 GCF_042186555.1 Aquarana catesbeiana | reverse complement strand
AGATGAGTAAATAGATACCCAAAAAAGTCAAGATTTAATAATTGTGCACATCTGAGAAACAATTTATTTTTATTTTATTTCATTTAAATATATTTTTTTTACACTTTTCAATTATTTTTTTTTTTAATTCAACTTTATCGATACAAAAACAAAAAAAAATAGGGTTTTGACCAAAAATACACTTTATTGATTACAGGTGCATGTCAAAAATCTAGAATATCCTCAAAAAGTTAATTTATTTCAGTAATTCAATTCAAAAAGTGAAACTCATATATTTTATATAAATGTCTTACACACAGACTGTGTTATATTTCAAGCATTTCTTTCTTTTAATTTTCATGATAATGATCAATAAAAAAAAAGAAAGGATTTTTAATACAGAAATGTTGGCTTAGTGCAAATTCTGTCCATGTACAGTATAGTATAGTAACTCCCAGCATGTCCCCATAGACCTCTATGGAGGATTCTTTGTATGAACTACAAGTCCCAACATGTCCCCATAGACCTCTATGGAGGATTCTCTGTATGAACTACAAGTCCCAGCATTTCCCCATAGACCTCTATGGAGGATTCTCTGTATGAACTACATGTCCCAGCATGTCCCCCATAAAGCTCTATGGAGGATTCTCTGTGTATGAACTACATGTCCCAGCATGTCCCCATAGACTTCTATGGAGGATTCTCTGTGTATGAACTACATGTCCCAGCATGTCCCCATAGATCTCTATGGAGGATTCTCTGTATGAACTACAAGTCCCAGCATGTCCCCATAGACCTCTACGGAGGATTGTCTGTATGAACTACAAGTCCCAGCATGTCCCCATAGACCTCTATGGAGGATTCTTTGTATGAACTACTATTCCCAGCATGTCCCCATAGACCTCTATGGAGGATTCTCTGTATGAACTACAAGTCCCAGCATGTCCCCATAGATCTCTATGAAGGATTCTCTGTGCCTTGCAAAAGTATTCACCCCCTTGGCTTTTTACCTATTTTTTTTACATTACAGCTTTTAGCTCAATGTTTTTTTTAATATGAATTATACATGATGGATCAGAACACAATAGTCGAAGTTGGTGAAGTAAAATTAGAAAAATATATACATAAAACTAGTTTTCAGAAATAAAAAACGGATAATTGTCATGTGCGTATGTATTCACCCCCTTTGTTATGGAGCCAATAAAAAGCTCTGGTGCAACCAATTACCTTCAGAAGTCACATAATTAGTGAAATGATGTCCACCTGTGTGCAATCTAAGTGTCACATGACCTGTCATTACATAGACACACTTTTCTGAAAGGCCCCAGAGGCTGCAACACCTAAACAAGAGGCACCACTAACCAAACACTGCCATGAAGACCAAGAACTCTCCAAACAAGTAAGGGACAATGTTGTTGAGAAGTACAAGTCAGGGTTAGGTTATAAAAAAATATCCAAATCTTAGATGATCCCTAGGAGCACCATCAAATCTATCATAACCAAATGGAAAGAACATGGCACAACAGCAAACCTGCCAAGAGACGGCCGCACACCAAAACTCACGGCCCGGGCAAGGAGGGCATTAATCAGAGAGGAGCACAGAGACCTAAGGTAACCCTGGAGGAGCTGCAGAGTTCCACAGCAGAGACTGGAGTATCTGTACATAGGACCACAATAAGCTGTACGCTCCATAGAGTTGGGCTTTATGGCAGAGTGGCCAGAAGAAAGACATTACTTTCAGCAAAAAACAAAATGGCACGTTTTGAGTTTGGGAAAAGGCATGTGGGAGACTCCCAAAATGTATGGAGGAAGGTGCTCTGGTCTGATGAGACTAAAACTGAACTTTTTGGCCATCAGAGAAAACGCTATGTCTGGGGCAAACCCAACACATCACATCACCCAAAGAACACCATCCCCACTGTGAAACATGGTGGTGGCAGCATCATGCTGTGGGGATGTTTTTCAGCAGTCGGGACTGGGAAACTGGTCAGAGTTGAGGGAAAGATGGATGGTGCTAAATATAGGGATATTCTTGAACAAAACCTGTAGCACTCTGTGTGTGATTTGAGGCTAGGACGGAGGTTCACCTTCCAGCAGGACAATGACCCCAAACACACTGCTAAAGCAACACTTGAGTGGTTTAAGGGGAAACATGTAAATGTTTTGGAATGGCCTAGTCAAAGCCCAGACCTCAATCCAATAGAAAATCTGTGGTCAGACTTAAAGATTGCTGTTCACAAGCGCAAAACCATCCAACTTGAAGGAGCTGGAGCAGTTTTGTAGGAGGAATGGGTAAAAATCCCAGTGGTAAGATGTGGCAAGTTTATAGAGACTTATCCAAAGCGACTTGGAGCTGTGATAGGTGGCTCTACAAAGTATTGACTTTAGGGGGGGTGAATAGTTTTGCACATTGACTTTTTCTGTTATTTTGTCCTATTTGTTGTTTGCTTCACAATAAAAAAATAAAAAAAATCTTCCAAGTTGTGGGCATGTTCTGTAAATGAAATGATGCAAATCCTCAAACAATCCATGTTAATTCCAGGTTGTGAGGCAACAAAACAGGAAGAATGCCAAGGGGGGTGAATACTTTTGCAAGGCACGGTATGTACTTCATTGCCAAGAAGACTGTACTTCTGTCTTGGAAAGGAACTACTCGTCCTGCTCTGACCACCTGGCCTCAACTGATAAATGATAGTCCGCCTTTGTATAAGCTTATTATTGGACTTAGGAAGAGACCTCATTTCTTGGATGAACTATGGCATAAATGGGTGTCCAGCCCCATTACCCTGACATTGCTAGACCCAGAAATTAGTGTGACCCCCCCCTTTTTTTTACCTTTTGTTACTTCTGACATTGTAGTGCTACTTTGATTCGCTATTACCTCTTTCATTCATACATATAATTGTCATTGTGTTTTTTTTCCAGAGGAATGCTTTCATGCCAACCTACATGCACTATATTACCAAAAGTATTGGGACGCCTGCCTTTACACGCACATGAACTTCAATCGCCTCCCAGTCTCAGTCCGTAGGGTTCAATATTGAGTTGGCTCCGCCCTTTGGAGCTATAACAACTTCCAGCGTCCAACCTTCCATCACCGAGTGCAATGCACGCCGCCACCGGACTCAGAGCGGAGGAGGCGTGTCCTCTGGTGTCACGCTTCTCTGTCTGCCAATCCAATGGACGGGTCTGTGTTTGGTGGTTGCCAGGAGAACGGTACTTACCTGACTGCATTGTGCCAAGTGTAAGGATTGGTGGAGGGGGGATTATGGTGTGGGGGGTTGTTTTTTCAGGGGTTGAAGATGTCAGCATACCAAGACACCAATAACAGGACATGGAGGTCCCCCCAAAATACTTTCCACCCATGTGTGTGTGTATATATATATATATATATACACAATATTGTCAAAAGTATTGGGACGGCTGTCTTTACACGCACATGAACTTTAATGGCATCCCAGTCTTAGTCTGTAGGGTTCAATATTGAGTTGGCTCCGCCCTTTGCAGCTATAACAGCTTCAACTCTTCTGGGAAGGCCGTCCACAAGGTTTAGGAGTGTGTCTATGGGAATGTTTAACCATTCTTCCAGAAGAGCATTTGTGAGGTCAGGCACTGATGTTGGATGAGAAGGCCTGGCTCACAGTCTCCGCTCTAATTCATCCCAACGGTGTTCTGTCGGGTTGAAGTCAGGCCTCTGTGCAGGCCAGTCAAGTTCCTCCACCCGAAACTCGCTCATCTATGTCCTAATGGATCTTGCTTTCTACACTGATCCAAATCATTTGGTGGAGGGGGGATTATGGTGTGGGGTTGTTTTTCAGGGATTGGGTTGGCCTCTTAGTTCCAGTGAAGGGAACTCTTAGGATGTCAGCATACCAAGACATTTTGGACAATTTCATGCTCCCAACTTTGTGGGAACAGTTTGGGGACGGCCCCTTCCTGTTCCATCATGACTGCTCACCAGTGCACAAAGCAAGGTCCATAAAGACATGGATTAGCGATTTTGGGGTGGAGGTACTTGACTGGCCTGCACAGAGTCCTGACCTCAACCCGATAGAACACCTTTTTGGATGAATTAGAGCGGAGACTGCGAGCCAGGCCTTCTCATCCACCTGCCCTCTATTTATCCATTAGAATGCATGTGCTTCCACTGTTGGAGACGCTCATAAATTTGCAAGGGTTAGGACTGCAGGTGATACAGGGTGCCGTGAAGGGGCCCTGCAGCTTATGTCTGCATTTGCAAATGTGTGCTAATAACTAAACCCCTATTTTTAACGCAGACTGTTAGACAGGTTCATTCAGTCGGTAAGCAGACTAGTTGACGAGTTGAGCTGGGAATTTTCTCTGGTTTCGTCGTCCACATCAGTGCCTGACCTCACAAATTCTGGAAGAACGGTCAAACATTCCCATAGACACCCTCCTAAACCTTGTGGACGGCCTTCCCTGAAGAGTTGAAGCTGTTATAGCTGCAAAAGGTGGGCCAACTCAATATTGAACCCTACGGACTTAAGCTGGCCATACACTATACAATTTTCCTGTTCAACTTTCCTTTAGATTTACCAAAACCATATAGTATGAGGTCAAACCTAAACCCTTTCAGTTTGTATGCAATCAGACAGGCCCTTGCACTACATAGTTGAAGGTAAATCTAAAGGAAATTGAATCAGAAAATTGTATAGTGTATGGCCAGCCTAAGACTGGGATGTCATTAAAGTTCATGTGTGTGTAAAGGCAGGCGTCCCAATACTTTTGGTAATATAGTGTATATTCCTAAGGAGAGTCTAGCAGGAGGGGCACCCTTCCTGCTTCATCCCTTCATCATCAACATGCTAATTAAAATTTTTCAATAAAACTTTTTGATTTTCATTACATACCCTTATATAGACTTGGTGACATGGCTTTCTTCTTGTCGCTCTTCCATAAAGGGCAGATTTGTGGAGAACACGACTAATAGTTGTCCTGTGGACAGATTCTCCCACCTGAGCTGTGGATCTCTGCAGCTCCTCCAGAGTTACCATGGACCTCTTGCAGGGCGGATCCTAGGGTCACAGACGCCTGGGTACAGAAATATTTTGGGCGCCCCCATGGGGGCGTGGTCATCTTTCTAACTCCTCCCCTTTGCAAATGTTTCTATTGCAACGACTCAAACACAGATATGCTCCCCTAAAGAGTCTTTGTTAACCTGGCATCCTCCCATGATCTCTTAACAATAAAGAGAACAAGATAATCAGAGACTGCAAACATACTACAGGGGATGGTCAGAGACTGCAGACATGATACAAGAAATGGTCAGAGACTGCAGACATAGTACAAGAGATGGTCAGAGACTGCAGACATAGTACAAGAGATGGTCAGAGAATGCAGACATACTACAGAAGATGGTCAAAGACTGCAGACATGATACATAAGATGGTCAGAGGCTGCAGTTATGATACAAGAGATGGTCAGAGACTGCAGAAATGATACAAGAAATGGTCAGAGACTGCAGACATGATACAGAAGATGGTCAGAGGCTGCAGTTATGATACATAAGATGGTCAGAGGCTGCAGTTATGATACAAGAGATGGTCAGAGACTGCAGACATGGTACATAAGATGGTCAGAGACTGCAGACATGATACAAAAAATGGTCAGGAACTGCAGACATAATACAAGAGATGGTCAGAGACTGCAGACATAGTACAAGAGATGGTCAGAGACTGCATAAATAGTACAAGAGATGGTCAGAGACTGCAGACATACTACAGAAGATGGTCAAAGACTGCAGACATGATACAAGAGATGGTCAGAGACTGCAGACATGATACAGGAGATGGTCAGAGACTGCAGACATGATACAAGATATGGTCAGAGACTGTAGACATACTACAGAAGATGGTCAGAGACTGCAGACATGATACAAGAGATGGTCAGAGACTGCAGACATACTACAGAAGATGGTCAGAGACTGCAGACATGATACAAGAGATGATCAGAGACTGCAGACATGATACAAGAGATGGTCAGAGACTGCAGACATGATACATAAGATGGTCAGAGACTGCAGACATGATACATAAGATGGTCAGAGACTGCAAACATGATACAAGAAATGGTCAGAGACTGCAAACGTGCTACAGAAGATGGTCAGAGGCTGCAGTTATGATACAAGAGATGGTCAGAGACTGCAGACATGATACATAAGATGGTCAGAGACTGCAGACATGATACAAAAAATGCAGTCAGAGACTGCAAACATGCTACAGAAGATGGTCAGAGGCTGCAGTTATGATACAAGAGATGGTCAGAGACTGCAGACATGATACATAAGATGGTCAGAGACTGCAGACATGATACAAAAAATGGTCAGAGACTGCAGACATAGTACAAGAGATGGTCAGAGACTGCAGACATACTACAGAAGATGGTCATAGACTGCAGGCATGATACAAGAGATGGTCAGAGGCTGCAGATATGATACAAGAAATGGTCAGAGACTGCAAACATACTACATAAGATAGTCAGATACTGCAGACATGATACAAGAAATAGTCAGAGACTGCAAACATGATACAAGAAATAGTCAGGGACTGCAAACATAGTACAAGAGATGGTCAGAGACTGCAGACATAGTACAAGAGATGGTCAGAGACTGCATATATGACACAAGAGCTGGTCAGAGACTGCCGACATACTACAGAAGATGGTCATAGACTGCAGACATGATACAAGAGATGGTCAGGGACTGCAGTTATGATACAAGAGATGGTCAGAGACTGCAGACATAGTACAGGAGATGGTCAGAGACTGCAGACATAGTACAAAAGATGGTCAGAGACTGCAGACATGATACAAGAAATTGTCAGAGACTGGCTGCGTTTGATGGGCACAGTGGCAGCGTTTGATGGGAACAGTGGCTGTGTTTGATGGGCACAGTAGCTGTTTTTAATGGGCACAGTGGCTGCTTTTAGGCGGGGCACAGTGGCTGCGTTTGATGGGCACAGTGGCTGCTTTTAGGCAGGGCACAGTGGCTGCGTTTGATGGGCACAGTGGCTACGTTTGATGGGCACAGTAGCTGCTTTTAATGGGCACAGTGGCTGCATTTGATGGGCACAGTGGCTGCGTCTTATGGCACAGTGGCAGCATTTTATGGGCACAGTGGCTGCTTTTAATGGGCACAGTGGCTGCTTTTAGGTGGGGCACAGTGGCTATGTTTGATGGGCACAGTAGCTGCTTTTAATGGGCACAGTGGCAGTGTTTGATGGCACAGTGGCTGCGTTTGATGGCACAGTGGCTGCGTTTGATTTTCACAGTGGCTGCGTTTGATGGCACAGTGGCAGCGTTTGATGGGCACAGTGGCTGCGTTTGATGGCACAGTGGCTGCGTTTGATGGCACAGTGGCAGCGTTTGATGGGCACAGTGGCTGCGTTTGATGGCACAGTGGCTGCGTTTGATGGCACAGTGGCAGCGTTTGATGGGCACAGTGGCTGCGTTTGATGGCACAGTGGCTGCGTTTGATGGCACAGTGGCAGCGTTTGATGGGCACAGTGGCAGCGTTTGATAGGCACAGTGGCAGCGTTTGATAGGCACAGTGGCAGTGTTTGATAGGCACAGTGGCAGCGTTTGCGACAGAAAGGTCTGTTAAAGAAAGTTGAAAAACAACAGACTTACTTGCAGGATCACAGGTGAAAATAAAGTGGGGAAATAAAGAAAAACGAATGCAACCACCACTAAGAACTGGTGCACTGGAGATATTGTACACTGAGTGTAGTATGACTATAGTAGGAGGAGATGAGAGGTGACACCCCTCAGGTGTAGTATACATTGTATAGACACATTGGACATTGATCTGCTCTCTATGATCCCAGGTCCTCTTCATGGTGGAGCCGAGTGTGTGATCTCCACCATGGCACTGCCAATCATCACATCCACCACCTACTCTGCCCTCTCCCGCATTCAGAGTGCCCCCCCCTTACCTCCTTGATGGCGGTGACGGTGCTCCGGGAATTGGCTGAGCCGGGTGGTGAAGTTGGAGGTGGTGGGGGACTTGTAATCCTCATTGGTCTCTGTGATAAATTCCGACACACTGATCTGATCTGGCATGATGATCGGAGGACGGGGAGGAGGAGGGGGACCCCACTCACACCTCTACACACAGGACAGGAGGCAACCACTCTGGGCACTTCTCTCAACAAAGCACAGGGTCCGACTCCGCCTACTACACACGCCGCAACTCCGCACACACAGCCGGGAACTTCAACCAGATGACAGCGGGGATCACACCAACCCGGGATCCATCCCTAGCACCAGCAGCCGCCACTCCATGAGACCTCCCACTTCAGACCAGCCAGGCACTAGTCCTCTCCGGCTCCGCTCCCTCTTAGCCACGCTGTCTGAAGATGGCAGAGGTGGGCGGAGCTTGTTTACTAGCCGCAGAGGCGGCGTGCAAAGAATGCTGGGGCGGCCGCGGCGCGCTCTGAATGCTGGGGCGGTTGCGGCGTCCCTGACTGACGTCACTGTTTGATAGCTAGACGCCGGCCATGTGGCCGGCGATTCTAGCTTGGCGCCCCTCTTGTGCAAAGAGATTACAGCGCTGGGGTGTTGTGCACCCCGTGCACCCCGGCCAGGGTCGGCCCTGACCTCTTGACTGCTTCTCTGATGAATGCTCTCCTTGCCCGGCCGGTCAGTTTAGGTGGACGGCCAAGTCTTGGTAGGTTTGCAGTTGTGCCATACTCTTTCCATTTTCCGATGATGGATTGAACAGAGCTCCGTGAGATGTTCAAAGCTTGGAATATTTTTTTTATAGCCTAACCCTGCTTTATACTTCTCCACAACTTTATCCCTGACCTTTCCGGTGTGTTCCTTGGCCTTCATGATGTTGTTTGTTCACTAAGGTTCTCTAACAAACCTCTGAGGGCTTCACAGAACAGCTGTATTTATACTGAGATTAAATGACACACAGGTGGACTCTATTTACTAATTAGGTGACTTCTGAAGGCAACTTGTTCCACTAGATTTTAGTTAGGGGTATCAGAGTAAAGGGGGCTGAATACAAATGCCCCCCCCCCCCCCACACGTATCACATATTTTTTTGTAAAAAATGTTGAAAACCATTTTAAATTTTCCTTCCACTTCACAATTATGTGCCACTTTGTGTTGGTCTGTCACATAAAATCCCAACAAAATACATTTACGTTTCTGGTTGTAACCTGACAAAATGTGGACAATTTCAAGGGGGTATGAATACTTTTTCAAGGCACTGCACATGTTAGTAATGGCAGATAAAATGCCTTTTTTTTTTATCACTTCCTCTTTATCTTGCAGGCATCTTCATGCTCTTTCCCCGTCACGCGCTCTTTATGAAATACATGTTTATTTTTAATATTTGCTTAGGAAAATGCAAATGCTGCAACTGTCTTAAAGTGGTAGTAAACTCTGTTTTTATTTTTCCCTACAGGTAAGTTTATAATAGGGATTACCTGTAGGTGAAATGAATATCTCCTAAATGTGCACCGTTTAGGAGATATTCTGGCGAGCAGCAAGTCAAGTCACTGGCGCATGCGCTCTGAAGGAACAGTATACCCGTGCCGTTCCTTCAGAACTGTGTGCCGCAGTGAGACTCTCGTGGGCATGCGCGGGGGGAGGGGGGGGATGACTTCATTGCAGCTCAGCCACTCAGATGGCCGGAGTCCCCGAACCCAAAAGGAAGACCAGGTGAAGATGGAAGCCTCTGCAGTGGTTACAGCGAGCCACTGGAGGGCTTCGTTTTAAGGTGTCTTTCATAATGTGCTAGTATGCTATGCATACTAGCACATTATATCGCACAACCCCTTTAAAACGGGTTGTAAACCCTTGTGTTTTTTCACCTTAATCCCCCCCCCCCCCATTTTTACTGACAGTCTACTGACTGGAATGGTACCAGCTGATTGGAGAAAAGCCAATGTAGCACCAATATTTAAAAAGGGCCCAAAATACATCCCTGGGAATTACAGACCAGTTAGCCTAACATCAATAGTATGTAAGCTCTTGGAGGGGATGATAAGGGACTATATACAAGATTTTAGTAATGAGAACGGTATCATTAGCAGTAATCAGCATGGATTCATGAAGAATCGTTCTTGCCAAACCAATCTATTAACCTTCTATGAGGAGGTGAGTTGCCATCTATGTAACTTACCTAAGCCCGGTCTTTCTGGCCCCCGGGGACGAGAACACCAGCTATGGCTGGTGTGTCGTGTCCTGAATGGATCCTGTTTGTCCTGATTGGATAGATTGATAGCAGCGCAGCCATTGGCTCCCATTGCTGTCAATCAAATCCAATGACGCCGGGCCGAGTCCACTGTGCGGTTGGTTTTTGCACAGAGTGGCCCCCGATCCTCCTCTTCTGGGGTCCCTCAGCGGTGCCGGTGGTTCCTCCTCTTCTCGAGTTCCCCCGTCAGAGAAGCGCTCTCCTCCGTGCGTGTCAATAGACGCAGCAACAGGACGCGGGAGCGCGCCCTCACGGGGTGTCCCGAAGGAGAGCGCTTCTCCGACTGGGGGAACTCGAGAAGAGGAGGTGCCACCAGCGCCGCTGAGGGACCCCAGAAGAGGAGGATCGGGGGCCACTCTGTGCAAAACCATCTGCACAGTGGAGACAAGTATGACCGTATGCTTTAAAAATAAAAGGGTTTAGTAACCCTTTAAATGCACTTTACAAAAAAAAATATAAGTCATGCATTATCACTTGGTCAGTCTTACATACATAGTTACATAGTAGGTGAGGTTGAAAAAAAGACACAAGTCCATCAAGTCCAACCTATGTGTGTGATTATATGTCAGTATTACATTGTATATCCCTGTATGTTGCAGTCATTCAGGTGATTATCTAATAGTTTCTTGAAACTATCGATGCTCCCCGCTGAGACCACCACCTGTGGAAGGGAATTCCACATCCTTGCCGCTCTTACAGTAAAGAACCCTCTACGTAGTTTAAGGTTAAACATCTTTTCTTCTAATTTTAATGAGTGGCCACGTGTCTTGTTAAACTCCCTTCCGCGGAAAAGTTTTCTCCCTATTGTGGGGTCACCAGTATGGTATTTGTATAATGAAATCATATCCCCTCTCAAGCGTCTCTTCTCCAGAGAGAATAAGTTCAGAGCTCACAACCTTTCCTCATAACTAAGATCCTCCAGACCCCTTATTAGCTTTGTTGCCCTTCTTTGTACTCGCTCCATTTCCAGTACATCCTTCCTGAGGACTGGTGCCCAGAACTGGACAGCATACTCCAGGTGCCGCCTTTTTTTACATGCATGCCTATACAATTTAATAATAAAATTATTTAATAATAATAAAAAAAAAAAAGATAAAAAAAAACAGATTGTGGTAATGAAGTTAACATTTTTATTTAATAAAATTTAACAAGATTTACATAAAACTTAAAGGCCAAATGAAATGCATTAAAATAATTAAAATACAACATAGGAAAACAACAATACAAATTAACAGGATTATTTACATAAAGGCCATATCAAATAAATAAAAAACAAAACAAAAAAAACTTTTTTTTTGTATTATACAATAGCACAAATAATAAACAAACAAAGCAAATCAACAAAGAAAAAAAGCATAACGTACAACTTGAGGTTGCAACCCACAGGCGTACAAAACAGGCATAAATAATTATTTAATAAATGATAAATTCCTTAGATCGTCGTTCATCTAGGATACAAAGCTGTACGATTTTTTTTTTTTCTGCATCACCTGAAAAATAAAATTTAAATAAATTAGGAAATTACTACATTGAGAAAAAAAAATGAATGAGAAGTACAAGATTTAAAATACTTGGTTATAATATATAGATATTATATATTTTTTAAATATTTTTTTTAAATAAAAATAAATTAAAAAAAAAAAAAATATATATATATATATATATATATATATATATATATATATATATATATATATATATATATATATATATATTTGCTTTTCTCTTCTTTTTCTCGTTTTTTTTCTTAATCATTTTCCGTCTTTTTTTTATCTTTTGATGTGCATTATTTAATGATTTTAAAGATTTGTGTTCATTATGTACTGCCCCAGTCTGATTACTCTGACAATCAGCTGATTCTGGGAGTTCTCCCTGTTGGATCCTTTTTACATATCAGATTTCTGGGCTTTGTCATTCTTATGAATAAACACAAATCACTCGTATGAAATGCATCAACCTGTCTCCTGCTTTTTTGTCTGGCTTAAGTGACAAATAAACGACTTTCAACAATGTTTTGTGTGTGCCACCCTCAGTGCCGGCCCAAGACATTGTGCTGCCTGGTACCAAGAATAAAATACTGCCCCCCCCCTCCAAAAAAAATCATGCCCAACAAAATGCCCCCACATACATTATTTTATATCATGATAACTAAAGTGGAACTTTCATGGCACTGCAGAGTAGTCAGAGGGACAGTGGGATGGACAGGGGGACAGAGGGATGGATAGGGGGACAATAGGAGGGACAGTGGGATGGACAGGGGGACAGAGGGATGGATAGGGGGACAGAGGGGTGGACAGGGGGACAGTGGGAGGGATAGGGGGACAGTGGGAGGGACAGGGGGACAGTGGGAGGGACAGGGGGACAGAGGGATGGACAGGGGGACAGAGGGATGGACAGGGGGACAGAGGGATGGACAGGGGGACAGTGGGAGGGACGGTGGGATGGATAGGGGGACAGTAGGAGGGACAGTGGGATGGACAGGGGGACAGTGGGATGGACAGGGGGATGGACAGGGGGACAGTGGGATGGACAGGGGGACAGTGGGATGGACAGGGGGACAGTGGGATGGACAGGGGGACAGTGGGATGGACAGGGGGACAGTGGGATGGACAGGGGGACAGTGGGAGAGATAGGGGGACAGTGGGAGGGATAGGTGGACAGTGGGATGGACAGTGGGACAGTGGGAGGGACAGGGGGACAGTGGGAGGGACAGAGGGGTGGATAGGGGGACAGTAGGATGTATAGAGGGACAGTGGGATGGATAGGAAGACAGTGGGATGGATAGGAGGACAGTGGGATGGATAGGAGGACAGTGGGATGGATAGGAAGACAGTGGGATGGATAGGAAGACAGAGGGATGGATAGGGGGACAGAGGGATGGATAGGGGGACAGTGGGATGGATAGGGGGACAGTGGGAGGGATAGGGGGACAGCGGGAGGGATAGGGGGACAGCGGGATGGATAGGGGGACAGCGGGATGGATAGGGGGACAGCGGGATGGATAGGGGGACAGAGGGATGGATAGGGGGACAGTGGGATGGATAGGGGGACAGAGGGATGGATAGGGGGACAGAGGGGTGGACAGGGGGACAGAGGGGTGGACAGGGGGACAGAGGGGTGGACAGGGGGAGAGTGGGGTGGACAGGGGGACAGTGGGAGGGATAGGGGGACAGTGGGATGGACAGGGGGACAGTGGGATGGACAGGGGGACAGAGGGATGGACAGGGGGACAGAGGGATGGACAGGGGGACAGAGGGATGGACAGGGGGACAGAGGGATGGACAGGGGGACAGAGGGATGGACAGGGGGACAGTGGGAGGGACGGTGGGATGGATAGGGGGACAGTAGGAGGGACAGGGGGATGGACAGGGGGACAGTGGGATGGACAGGGGGACAGTGGGATGGACAGGGGGACAGTGGGATGGACAGGGGGACAGTGGGATGGACAGGGGGACAGTGGGATGGACAGGGGGACAGTGGGAGAGATAGGGGGACAGTGGGAGAGATAGGGGGACAGTGGGAGAGATAGGGGGACAGTGGGACAGGTGGACAGTGTGATGGACAGTGGGACAGTGGGAGAAATAGGGGGACAGTGGGAGAGATAGGGGGACAGTGGGAGAGATAGGGGGACAGTAGGAGGGACAAAGGGACAGTGGGATGGACAGGGGGACAGTGAAATGGACAGAGGGATGGATAGGAGGACAGTGGGATGGATAGGGGGACAGTGGGATGGATAGGGGGACAGTGGGATGGATAGGGGGACAGTGGGATGGATAGGGGGACAGTGGGATGGATAGGGGGACAGTGGGATGGATAGGGGGACAGAGGGATGGATAGGGGGACAGAGGGATGGATAGGGGGACAGAGGGATGGATAGGGGGACAGAGGGATGGATAGGGGGACAGAGGGATGGATAGGGGGACAGTGGAACAGAGGGATGGATAGGAGGACAGGGGGGACAGTGGGAGGGACAGGGGGACAGCGGGAGGGATAGGGGGACAGCGGGAGGGACAGGGGGACAGTGGGAGGGACATAGGGATGGACAGAGGGACAGTGGGGTGGATAGGGGGACAGTAGGATGTATAGAGGGACAGTGGGATGGATAGGAAGACAGTGGGATGGATAGGGGGACAGAGGGATGGATAGGGGGACAGAGGGATGGATAGGGGGACAGTGGGATGGATAGGGGGACAGTGGGATGGATAGGGGGACAGTGGGATGGATAGGGGGACAGTGGGATGGATAGGGGGACAGTGGGAGGGATAGGGGGACAGCGGGAGGGATAGGGGGACAGCGGGATGGATAGGGGGACAGCGGGATGGATAGGGGGACAGTGGGATGGATAGGGGGACAGTGGGATGGATAGGGGGACAGTGGGAGGGATAGGGGGACAGTGGGAGGGATAGGGGGACAGCGGGATGGATAGGGGGACAGCGGGATGGATAGGGGGACAGTGGGATGGATAGGGGGACAGTGGGATGGATAGGGGGACAGTGGGATGGATAGGGGGACAGCGGGAGGGATAGGGGGACAGTGGGATGGATAGGGGGACAGGGGGACAGTAGGATGTATAGAGGGACAGTGGGATGGATGGGGGACAGTGGGATGGATGGGGGACAGTGGGATGGATGGGGGACAGTGGGATGGATGGGGGACAGTGGGATGGATAGGGGACAGTGGGAGGGATAGGGGGACAGTGGGAGGGATAGGGGGACAGTGGGAGGGATAGGGGGACAGCGGGAGGGATAGGGGGACAGCGGGAGGGATAGGGGGACAGCGGGAGGGATAGGGGGACAGCGGGAGGGATAGGGGGACAGCGGGAGGGATAGGGGGACAGTGGGAGGGATAGGGGGACAGTGGGATGGATAGGGGGACAGTAGGAGGGACAGTAGGATGTATAGAGGGACAGGGGGACAGTGGGAGGGATAGGGGGACAGTGGGAGGGATAGGGGGACAGTGGGAGGGACAGGGGGATGGATAGGAGGACAGTGGGATGGATAGGGGGACAGTAGGAGGGACAGTAGGATGTATAGAGGGACAGGGGGACAGTGGGAGGGATAGGGGGACAGTGGGAGGGATAGGGGGACAGTGGGAGGGATAGGGAGACGGATAGGGGGACAGTAGGAGGGACAGGGGGACAGTGGAATGTATAGAGGGACAGAGGGATGGATAGGGGGACAGTGGGAGGGATAGGGGGACAGTGGGATGGATAGGGGGACAGTGGGATGGATAGGGGACAGTGGGAGGGATAGGGGGACAGTGGGAGGGATAGGGGGACAGTGGGAGGGATAGGGGGACAGCGGGAGGGATAGGGGGACAGCGGGAGGGATAGGGGGACAGCGGGAGGGATAGGGGGACAGCGGGAGGGATAGGGGGACAGTGGGAGGGATAGGGGGACAGTGGGATGGATAGGGGGACAGTAGGAGGGACAGTAGGATGTATAGAGGGACAGGGGGACAGTGGGAGGGATAGGGGGACAGTGGGAGGGATAGGGGGACAGTGGGAGGGACAGGGGGATGGATAGGAGGACAGTGGGATGGATAGGGGGACAGTAGGAGGGACAGTAGGATGTATAGAGGGACAGGGGGACAGTGGGAGGGATAGGGGGACAGTGGGAGGGATAGGGGGACAGTGGGAGGGATAGGGAGACGGATAGGGGGACAGTAGGAGGGACAGGGGACAGTGGAATGTATAGAGGGACAGAGGGATGGATAGGGGGACAGTGGGAGGGATAGGGGGACAGTGGGATGGATAGGGGGACAGTGGGATGGATAGGGGGACAGTGGGATGGACAGGGGGACAGTGGGATGGACAGGGGGACAGTGGGATGGATAGGGGGACAGTGGGATGGATAGGGGGACAGTGGGAGGGATAGGGGGACAGCGGGATGGATAGGGGGACAGTGGGATGGATAGGGGGACAGTGGGATGGATAGGGGGACAGTGGGAGGGACAGGGGGACAGTGGGATGGATAGGGGGACAGCGGGAGGGATAGGGGGACAGTGGGATGGATAGGGAGACGGATAGGGGGACAGTAGGAGGGACAGGGGGACAGTGGAATGTATAGAGGGATGGACTGTGGTGATCGGCGATGGACTGTGGTGATCGGTGACGGACTGTTGTACTCACCTCTCTCCTGCTCTCCCATTCTGTAAGCTGTCGGTCGCACTTGCTGCTCCATCTGCTGGGCTCCTGTAAGAAGTGCTGCATTGACAGGGGGAGGGGATTAGGGCGGCCGCTGCTTTGCTCTGCATAGAGGAACTGAGGGAGCCGGAATTAGGGGGCGGGGCTGAGGTATACCGAGCATCGTTAAGCGTCATTGGTTGCTAGGAGACTGGTCATAGCTGCCAATGACTTGAAATTAGAAGGAGGGGGGCGGCAGAGAAGAAAGTTGGACACAGAGGAGCTGGTAGGCAATTTTCCGCCCCCCTGAAAGTGGCGCCTGGAGCTATGGGTATATCGGGTCCCATGATAGGGCCAACTCTGGCCACCCTCCCCAATCTTCTTTCATTTACATTCATGGTGGGGAGCCGATGTGAGCGCCCTGCCAGGTCTTGGCTCAGCCCCTCCCTCTCTCTGACGTCAGGCGAGGTCCCGGTCGCTTGCTGGTGACGTCATCGCTGTGCTACCACAACACGGAGAGCCGCAGACTGGGCGAATGCAATGAAGTAAGTGGCCCGGATAGATCTCCTGAATGTGTGATATGTGCCCCCCCCTCCTCTGTGTCTGCCCCCCCCTCCTCTGTGTCTGCCCCTCCTCCTCTGTGTCTGCCCCTCCTCCTCTGTGTCTGCCCCCCCCCCTCCTCTGTGTCTGCCCCCCTCCTCTGTGTCTGCCCCCCTCCTCTGTGTCTGCCCCCCCTCCTCTGTGTCTGCCCCCCCTCCTCTGTGTCTGCCCCCCCCTCCTCTGTGTCTGCCCCCCCCTCCTCTGTGTCTGCCCCCCCCTCCTCTGTGTCTGCCCCCCTCCTCTGTGTCAGCCCCCCCTCCTCTGTGTCAGCCCCCCCCCTCCTCTGTGTCAGCCCCCCCCCTCCTCTGTGTCTGCCCCCCTCCTCTGTGTCTGCCCCCCCCCTCTGTGTCTGCCCCCCCCCCTCCTCTGTGTCTGCCCCCCTCCTCTGTGTCTGCCCCCCCCTCCTCTGTGTCTGCCCCCCCTCCTCTGTGTCAGCCCCCCCTCCTCTGTGTCAGCCCCCCCTCCTCTGTGTCAGCCCCCCCTCCTCTGTGTCAGCCCCCCCTCCTCCTCTGTGTCAGCCCCCCCTCCTCCTCTGTGTCAGCCCCCCCTCCTCCTCTGTGTCAGCCCCCCCTCCTCCTCTGTGTCAGCCCCCCCTCCTCCTCTGTGTCAGCCCCCCCTCCTCTGTGTCTGCCCCCCTCCTCTGTGTCTCCCCCCCTCCTCTGTGTCAGCCCCCCCTCCTCTGTGTCAGCCCCCCCTCCTCTGTGTCTCCCCCCCTCCTCTGTGTCAGCCCCCCCTCCTCTGTGTCAGCCCCCCCTCCTCTGTGTCAGCCCCCCCTCCTCTGTGTCAGCCCCCCCTCCTCTGTGTCTGCCCCCCTCCTCTGTGTCTGCCCCCCCTCCGCCCCTGTCTGCCCCCTCCTCTGCCAGCTACCCCCAAACAGCACGCACTTCCCCCAGCTTCAGTGGGGCTAATGTCCTGCAGCCGGGTCACACTGTACTGTCTGTGCTCTCTCTCTCTCCCACCCAGCTGCCAGCCCCGATGCCGCCAGAGACAGTGAATGGAGGTCCACTGGACTGGTATCCTAGCAACCAGGGACACTTTTGCAGGAGAAAGCATGGTATTACAGACTCCGCCCCTAACAGGTTCACACACATCTTTGCAGCGGCTACTGGAAGGTAAGGGTTTTTTTTTGTCTCACTGTAATGGAGTTGTCTATTGGGGGGGCACAGACACTGTCTGATATTTAATCTGTTACTTTCCACTGCCCTACTGACACCGTCCTCTGCTCTACTGACACCGTCCACTGCTCTACTGACACCGTCCTCTGCTCTACTGACACCGTCCTCTGCTCTACTGACACCGTCCTCTGCTCTACTGACACCGTCCACTGCTCTACTGACACCGTCCTCTGCTCTACTGACACCGTCCTCTGCTCTACTGACACCGTCCTCTGCTCTACTGACACCGTCCTCTGCTCTACTGACACCGTCCTCTGCCCCACTGACACCGTCCTCTGCTCTACTGACACCGTCCTCTGCTCTACTGACACCGTCCTCTGCCCCACTGACACCGTCCTCTGCTCTACTGACACCGTCCTCTGCTCTACTGACACCGTCCTCTGCTCTACTGACACCGTCCTCTGCTCTACTGACACCGTCCTCTGCTCTACTGACACCGTCCTCTGCTCTACTGACACCGTCCTCTGCTCTACTGACACCGTCCTCTGCTCTAATGACACCGTCCTCTGCCCTACTGACACCGTCCTCTGCTCTACTGACACCGTCCTCTGCCCTACTGACACCGTCCTCTGCTCTACTGACACCGTCCTCTGCTCTACTGACACCGTCCTCTGCCCCACTGACACCGTCCACTGCTCTACTGACACCGTCCTCTGCTCTACTGACACCGTCCACTGCTCTACTGACACCGTCCCCTGCCCCACTGACACCGTCCCCTGCCCCACTGACACCGTCCCCTGCCCTACTGACACCGTCCCCTGCCCTACTGACACCGTCCACTGCCCCACTGACACCGTCCACTGCTCTACTGACACCGTCCCCTGCCCCACTGACACCGTCCTCTGCCCCACTGACACCGTCCTCTGCCCTACTGACACCGTCCTCTGCCCACTGACACCGTCCTCTGCCCCACTGACACCGTCCTCTGCCCCACTGACACCGTCCTCTGCCCCACTGACACCGTCCTCTGCCCCACTGACACCGTCCTCTGCCCCACTGACACCGTCCTCTGCCCCACTGACACCGTCCTCTGCCCCACTGACACCGTCCTCTGCCCCACTGACACCGTCCTCTGCCCTACTGACACCGTCCTCTGCCCTACTGACACCGTCCTCTGCCCTACTGACACCGTCCTCTGCCCTACTGACACCGTCCTCTGCCCTACTGACACCGTCCTCTGCCCTACTGACACCGTCCTCTGCCCCACTGACACCGTCCTCTGCCCACTGACACCGTCCTCTGCCCCACTGACACCGTCCTCTGCCCCACTGACACCGTCCTCTGCCCCACTGACACCGTCCTCTGCCCTACTGACACCGTCCTCTGCCCCACTGACACCGTCCTCTGCCCCACTGACACCGTCCTCTGCCCCACTGACACCGTCCTCTGCCCCACTGACACCGTCCTCTGCCCCACTGACACCGTCCTCTGCCCTACTGACACCGTCCACTGCCCCACTGACACCGTCCCCTGCCCCACTGACACCGTCCCCTGCCCCACTGACACCGTCCCCTGCCCCACTGACACCGTCCTCTGCCCCACTGACACCGTCCTCTGCCCCACTGACACCGTCCTCTGCCCCACTGACACCGTCCTCTGCCCCACTGACACCGTCCTCTGCCCTACTGACACCGTCCTCTGCCCTACTGACACCGTCCTCTGCCCTACTGACACCGTCCTCTGCCCTACTGACACCGTCCTCTGCCCTACTGACACCGTCCTCTGCCCTACTGACACCGTCCTCTGCCCCACTGACACCGTCCTCTGCCCCACTGACACCGTCCTCTGCCCCACTGACACCGTCCTCTGCTCTACTGACACCGTCCATTGCCCTACTGTGAGCTCCCCCCCCCGGCCCCTGCGAGTCCGCACCGAGCTCTGTCCCCCTGGCTATGGTGACTGCGCTTGTTAATCCATTATCCTTTTTTTTTTTTTTTTTGTAGTCCGTTAACAAAAGTGAAGCTGATCAATGAGCTGAATGATCGGGAGGCTCGGCTCAGTGTGAAGGATTCCGTGTCGTGGCATCAGAACTACAAAGACAGCGCCTGGATATTTCTGGGTGAGTCCAAGAGCAGTGCGAGCCGAGGGGACTATGGATGTGTTAGAGTTTATGTTTAGAACCCCTGTCAGGTTTTTATATATGTGTGTTATTTTTATTGTTATTCCTGTCTGGTGAAACCGCTGTGACTGGGACAGGAAATGAGTGTAAATCTCTCTAGCAGAGCCCAGGGAGCCGTACAAAACCCAAATATGTACTAAGCAGTAACGGCACCACACCATTGGTCAGAATCCTCGGCTTTTATTAAATACTCAGAGCAGTAAGAGAACCAACCAATTTCAGGGTTTCAAGCACTGAAGTCATCGGGGCTTCTGTATTATATGACCTCAGATGTGTCACAACTGGGATTTTAGCAAAACACGCATTCGCAAAATTCCAGTTCTGTCACTTTTTGAGGTTATATAATATACACTCACCGGCCACTTTATTAGGTACACCTGTTCAATTGCTTGGTAACACAAACTGCTTATCAGCCAATCACATGGCAGCAATGTAGTGCATTTAGGCATCTAGCAAGTCGTCTTCACCGCGTCTAAAGTTTAAACCGAGCATCAGAATGGGGAAGAAAGGGGATTGAAGTGACTTTGAACGTGGCATGGTTGTTGGTGACAGACGGGCTAGTCTGAGTATTTCTGGGATTCTCACACACAACCATCTCTCGAGTTTACAGAGAATGGTGGGAAAAAGAGAAAATATCCAGTGAGCGGCAGTTGTGTGGAGGAAAATACCTTGTTGATGTCAGAGGAGAATGGGCAGACTGGATCCAGATGACAGAAAGGCAACGTAACTTAAATAACCCCTCGTTACACCTAAGGTATGCAGAATACCATCTCTGAATGCTCAGCACATCTAACCTTGAAGCAGATGGGCTACAGCAGCAGAAGACCACACCGGGTGCCGCTCCTGTGAGCTAAGAACAGGAAACTGAGGCTACAATTGGCACAGGATCACCAAAACTAGACAATAGAAGACTGGAAAAACGTTGCCTGATCTGATGAGTCTGGATTTCAGCTCCGACATTCAGATGGTCGGGTCAGAATTTGGCGCATGGATCCATCCTGCCTTGTATTACCGGTTCAGGCTGGTGGTGGGGGTGTAATGGTGTGGGGGATGGGGTATCACCGGTTCAGGCTGGTGGTGGGGGTGTAATGGTGTGGGGGATGGGATATCACCGGTTCAGGCTGGTGGGGGGGGTGTAATGGTGTGGGGGATGGGATATCACCGGTTCAGGCTGGTGGTGGGGGTGTAATGGTGTGGGGGATGGGATATCACCGGTTCAGGCTGGTGGTGGGGGTGTAATGGTGTGGGGGATGGGATATCACCGGTTCAGGCTGGTGGTGGGGGTGTAATGGTGTGGGGATGGGGTATCACCGGTTCAGGCTGGTGGTGGGGGTGTACTGGTGTGGGGGATGGGATATCACCGGTTCAGGCTGGTGATGGGGGTGTAATGGTGTGGGGGATGGGATATCACCGGTTCAGGCTGGTGGTGGGGGTGTAATGGTGTGGGGGATGGGATATCACCGGTTCAGGCTGGTGGTGGGGGTGTAATGGTGTGGGGGATGGGATATCACCGGTTCAGGCTGGTGGTGGGGGTGTAATGGTGTGGGGGATGGGATATCACCGGTTCAGGCTGGTGGTGGGGGTGTAATGGTGTGGGGGGGATATTTTCTTGGCACACTTTGGGCCCTTAGTACCAATTGAGCATCATATAAACACCACGTCCTACCTGAGTATTGTTGGTGACCATGTCCATCCCTTTATGACTACAGTGTCCCCCATCTTCTGATGGCTCCTTTCAGCAGGATAATGCACCATGTCACAAAGCTCCAATCATCTCACCACTGGACAATGAGGTCCCTGTACTCCAATGTCCTCCACACTCACCACATCTCATCCCATAGAGCTCCTTTGGGATGTGGTGGAACGGGAGATTGGCACCATGGATGTGCAGCCGACAAATCTGCAGCAACTGTGTGATGTTATCATGTCACTATGGAGCAAAATCTCTGAGGAACGTTTCCAACACCTTGTTGTATCTATTCCACCAAGAATGAAGGGAAAAGGGGGTCCAACCCGCTACTAGCAAGGTGTACCTAATAAAGTGGCCGGTGAGTGTATATACTGTATACTTAGAGACGCAGCCGCTCATTAAAGCCCACCTGCCCAGAGACCACATCTATACGTCTCTATGGAAACGGTATAATGTGCCGAGAGCGACACTCCCAGCACAGCAGCTAAACTGTCGCAGGAAAGCTCCCGATGCGTACTTGTGATTGGAAGCTTTCAATCATGTGACAGCCAATCACAGCAGTAACATGATCGGAGTGCCCGCCTCTCTGCATTTCAATCCACTTAAAGGGCCAGGAGGCAGTGACAGGAAAGGGGGTTAAAGAGGAACTTCAGTGACCTTTTCATTTGGCTGCGAGAGAGAGAGAGGGAGATAGAGAGAGGGATAGATAGATATAGAAGTAGATGTGTGTGTGTATATATAATACACGTGACCTGCGCAAAGGTTAATGACAGGAGTCTAATTATGATCAGTGGAAGAGCTCAGAGGAAAGTGTCCTGAATAGATCTCCAGGCCCCCAAGTAGCCAAAGAAAAAGGGACAGCGGAGTTGTGCTATGAAGGGTGACAGGGCCTCTTTAATGTCCTTCTAAGAAGTGATGTTTGTACTTTGTTACAAATCTGCCAGTCTGATATTTCTTTGTATGACTCCTCCTCCCTCCTCCTCCTCCTCCTCCTCCCTCCTCCTCCTCCCTCCTCCCTCCTCCTCCTTCTCCTCCTCCTCCTCCTCCTCCTCCTCCTCCTCCTCCTCCTCCTCCCTCCTCCCTCCTCCCTCCTCCTCCTTCCCTCCTTCCCTCCTTCCCTCCCTCCCTCCCTCCTCCTCCTCCTCCTCCTCCTCCTCCTCCTCCTCCTCCTCCTCCTCCTCCTCCTCCTCCTTTCCTCTCCTTCTCCTCCTCCTCCTCCTCCTCCTCCTCCTCCTCCTCCTCCTCCTCCTTTCCTCTCCCTTCTCCTCCTCCTCCTCCTCCTCCTTTTCTCTCCCTTCTCCTCCTCCTCCTCCTCCTCCTCCTCCTCCTTTTCTCTCCCTTCTCCTCATTTTTCCCCTGTAGGAGGGCTGCCTTTTGAGTTGACCGAAGGTGACATTGTGTCTTCTCACAGTAAGTTTTTTATTTTTTTTATTCTCCTCCCTTCCTTCCCTCCACCCCGCCCCCCCCCCCCAGGGGATAGTAAATATCTAGAACTTCCTCCCAAAGTAATAGATATCACCAAATTCTGATTCTTGTGTTCTTTGCATCCTGTTTCATGTCATACTCAGAGGCGGCTCTCTAATTAGGCAAAAAAGGCGGCTGCCTAAGGGCCTCGCGCTCCCAGGGGCCTCGCGGCCGCCTAATTTGCCTGCTGTGTGTGGGAGAATGAGAGGGAATATCCCCGGTCAGTGTCCCCAAGCTGGCAGGGTGAGCGCGCTGCCTGCTGCAGATGAATTGTAGAGGAGGTGGAGGCGGAGCTGCCGGGCCGGCCACTGCTGAACCCGCCAGGACGTAGGGGGGACTGAACTGGGGGGCGGGGAGGCCTTGTGAAAATGCCGCTGCAGACAGCCGTGACACCCACCGGTACACTGTCTATCTGCAGCGGTGCGAGTATGCTGTGTGTCCAACCGACCGACGCATTCACTTCCCTGTCAGGCGGAGTGATCTCTTCCCGACAGGAGCTTCCTAGTCCCGCCCCCCGTGATGTCATTCACAGGGTGGGATGAAAGAGCCGAGGAGATTATTGCTGCTGCACAGACCTGCGAGGAGCCAGTGAAGAGCCGAGCAACAGTGCAAGTAAGATGACAGAGGCTTCAAACCTTTCCTAAGGCAGTGTTGTCACCGAGGCCTCGATGTGTCACCTGCCTGAAGGGGGGGAGGGGGGTCATTTACATTGGTATTTGTAATATGCAGCATGGAGGGGGTTAATGCATCACTACATTAGTGACCAGTGGCCGTTATTCAACCCCTTTGTGCTGCATTAGTGGTACCGATATCAGAGTTCATGAACCCCTATATGGTGCAGAACGAAAGCTCCACAAACTCTGATACCGGAGCCACTAATGTACCACAAAGGGGTTAAATAACCACCACTGATCACTAATGTATCAATGTGTATTTCATACTACCCACCACCCTACACTCCACACCCCCTCTCATGTACATACTACCCACCACCCTACACTCCACACCCCCTCTCATGTACATACTACCCACCCTACACTCCACACCCCTTTCATGTATATACTACCCACCACCCTACACTCCACACCCCTCTCATGTACATACTACCCACCCTACACTCCACACCCCTCTCATGTACATACTACCCACCACCCTACACTCCACACCCCTCTCATGTACATACTACCCACCCTACACTCCACACCCCTCTCATGTACATACTACCCACCACCCTACACTCCACACCCCTCTCATGTACATACTACCCACCACCCTACACTCCACACCCCTCTCATGTACATACTACCCACCATACACTCTGCACCCCTCTCATGTATATACTACCCACCATACACTCCACACCCCTCTCATGTATATACTACCTACCATACACTCCACACCCCTCTCATGTACGTACTACCCACCATACACTCCGCACCCCTCTCATGTACATACTACCCACCATACACTCCGCACCCCTCTCATGTACATACTACCCACCATACACTCCGCACCCCTCTCATGTACATACTACCCACCATACACTCCGCACCCCTCTCATGTACATACTACCCACCATACACTCCGCACCCCTCTCATGTACATACTACCCACCATACACTCCG
>NC_133332.1:260319721-260363093 GCF_042186555.1 Aquarana catesbeiana | reverse complement strand
ATGCGTTTGAAAAATCGCTGCGCAAATACTGTGTGAAAAAAAAAAAAATGAAACACCCACCATTTTAATCTGTAGGGCATTTGCTTTAAAAAAATATATAATGTTTGGGGGTTCAAAGTAATTTTTCTTGCAAAAAAAAAATATTTTTTTATGTAAACAATAAGTGTCAGAAAGGGCTTTGTCTTCAAGTGGTTAGAAGAGTGGGTGATGTGTGACATAAGCTTCTAAATGTTGTGCATAAAATGCCAGGACAGTTCAAAACCCCCCCAAATGACCCCATTTTGGAAAGTAGACACCCCAAGCTATTTGCTGAGAGTCATGTCGAGTCCATGGAATATTTTATATTGTGACACAAGTTGCGGGAAAGAGACAATTTTTTATTTTTTTTTGCGCAAAGTTGTCACTAAATGATATATTGCTCAAACATGCCATGGGAATATGTGAAATTACACCCCAAAATACATTCTGTTGCTTCTCCTGAGTACGGGGATACCACATGTGTGAGACTTTTTGGGAGCCTAGCCGCGTACGGGACCCCAAAAACCAAGCACCACCTTCAGGCTTTCTAAGGCCGTAAATTTTTGATTTCACTCTTCACTGCCTATCACAGTTTCGGAGGCCATGGAATGCCCAGGTGGCAAAAAACCCCCCCAAATGACCCCATTTTGGAAAGTAGACACCCCAAGCTATTTGCTGAGAGGTATAGTGAGTATTTTGCAGACCTCACTTTTTGTCACAAAGTTTTGAAAATTGAAAAAAGAAAGAAAAAATTTTTTTTCTCGTCTTTCTTTATTTTCAAAAACAAATGAGAGCTGCAAAATACTCACCATGCCTCTCAGCAAATAGCTTGGGGTGTCTACTTTCCAAAATGGGGTCATTTGGGGGGGTTTTGTGCCACCTGGGCATTCCATGGCCTCCGAAACTGTGATAGGCAGTGAGGAGTAAAATCAAAAATGTACGCCCTTAGAAATCCTGAAGGCAGTGATTGGTTTTCGGGGCCCCGTACGCGGCTAGGCTCCCAAAAAGTCCCACACATGTGGTATCCCCATACTCAGGAGAAGCAGCTGAATGTATTTTTGGGTGCAATTCCACATATGCCCATGGCCTGTGTGAGCAATATATCATTTAGTGACAACTTTTTGTAATTTTTTTTTTTTTTTTTTTGTCATTATTCAATCACTTGGGACAAAAGAAATGAATATTCAATGGGCTCAACATGCCTCTCAGCAAATTCCTTGGGGTGTCTACTTTCCAAAATGGGGTCATTTGTGGGGGTTTTGTACTGCCCTGCCATTTTAGCACCTCAAGAAACGACATAGGCAGTCATAAATTAAAGGCTGTGTAAATTCCAGAAAATGTACCCTAGTTTGTAGACGCTATAACTTTTGCGCAAACCAATAAATATACACTTATTGACATTTTTTTTACCAAAGACATGTGGCCGAATACATTTTGGCCTAAATGTATGACTAAAATTGAGTTTATTGGATTTTTTTTAGAACAAAAAGTAGAAAATATCATTTTTTTTCAAAATTTTCGGTCTTTTTCCGTGTATAGCGCAAAAAATAAAAACGGCAGAGGTGATCAAATACCATCAAAAGAAAGCTCTATTTGTGGGAAGAAAAGGACGCAAATTTCGTTTGGGTACAGCATTGCATGACCGCGCAATTAGCAGTTAAAGTGACGCAGTGCCGAATTGTAAAAAGTGCTCTGGTCAGGAAGGGGGTAAAACCTTCCGGGGCTGAAGTGGTTAACTAGTAATGGCGGCGATCAGCGATTTTTATTGTGACTGCGACATTATGGCGGACACATCGGAAAATTTTGACACATTTTTGGGACCATTAGCATTTATACAGCGATTAATGCTATAAAATTGCATTGATTCCTGTAAAAATGTCACTGGCAGTGAAGGGGTTAACCACTAGGGGGCGGGGAGGGTTAAGTGTGTCCTAGGGGAGTGATTGGAACTGTGGAGGGGGTGGGCTAGCAGTGACACGACACTGATCGCTGCTCCCGATGACAGGGAGCAGACGATCGGTGTCCTGTCACTAGGCAGAATGGGGAGATGCTGTTTACATCGGCATCTCCCCGTTCTTTAGCTCCGTGACACGATCGTGGGAATCCCAGCGGCGATCGAGTCCGCGTGTCCCGTGGGCACGGTCACGGAGCCCGCAGCAGGCGCGCGCGCCCACGGCGGGAAATTCAAAGTAACGTACCCGTACGTTACTTTGCCCGGCCGTGCCATTCTGCTGACGTATATATGCTGACAGCGGTTGGCAAGTGGTTAAAAAAACAAATTTTTTTCCTCAGTTTAGGCCGATATGTATTCTTCTACATATTTTTGGTAATAAAAATCGCAATAAGTGTATATTGATTGGTTTGCGCAAAAGTCATAACGTCTACAAAATAGGGGATAGATTTATAGCATTTTTATTATTATTTTTTTTACTAGTAATGGCGGCGATCTGCCATTTTTATCGGGACTGCGACATTATGGCGGACACATCGAACACTTTTGACACATTTTTGGGACCATTAGCATTTATACAGCGATCAGTGCTATAAAAATGCACTGATTACTGTAAAAATGTCACTGGCAGGGAAGGGGTTAACACTAGGGGGCGATCAAGGGGTTAACCTTGTTCCCTCTCTGTGTTCTAACTGTGGGGGGATGGGACTGTCTAGGGGAGATGACTGATCGCTATTCATACTTTGTATGAACACACGATCAGTCTCTTCTACCCTCAGAGAACCGGAATCTGTGTGTTTACACACAAAGATCCCGGCTCTCGGTGTGTCACGAGCGATCGCGGGAGCCCGGCGGTCATCGCGCCCGCCGGGCACTCGCATCGACTCCGGGGGCGAGCAGCAGGCGCGCACGCACCCCTAGTGGCCACAGGGCGAAGCAACGTAACATAACATCGTTTCGCCCAGCCGTGCCATTCTGCGGCAGTGAAACTGCGGCGGCTGGTCGGCAAGTTGTTAAAAAAGAAAAGAAATTTGAAACAAAAATGTTTGTTTGTTTTTTTTTTGTTTGTTACATACAGTCACCAGTCAGCGCCCCTGATCACCGCCACACCAGTTATGTGATGACGCTGTACTGCACTGCTGACCGTATGTGAAAAAAAAAGTGAAAAAAACGTGTTTTTTTTTTAACTTCTTAATTTTCCCAACAATTGTGAGAAATTACAACTTCAAAAACTCTCCATGCCTCGTACTAAATACCTTGGGCTGTCTACTTTCCAAAAAGGGGTCATTTGGGGGTATTTGTACATTTCAGGCCTCAAGAAATGAGATAAAAATGTCATATGGGTACAGTGTTACATGACGACGCATTTGTCATTCAAAGTGCGACAGCGCTGAAAGCTGAGAATTGGCAACTGGGCCGGAAGGGGGGGTGAAAGTGCCCGGTATTGAAGGGGTTAAAGAGAAACTATAGTTGTGTGTTTTTTGTTTTTCAAATCCTGTAGCCGTTAACTTTCATGAATTGGGTTCATACCAGTGCCTGGGGTCCTCCACTGTCTTTCCGCAGCCGGGTCTTTATAGCGCTGTGGGTCCCCCGGAGCCACAATATTGGATATGGGTGCCAGCTGTGCCGTCCTGAGGAACCACACGGCCAACTCCCCCACAATGCATGCACGCGTGGCGCTTTGCAAATGGTCGTTCAGCTTCCTAGGATGTCACAAGTCCTGGGAGGTTGCAGGAGGGGGTGCGGGGCAAAGGAACTCCTCCTTGCTTAGGCGGGATTGCAGAAGTGAGAGCAGGTATCGATTAAAAATCACTACTCAATCCCCCCCCCCCCCCTTCCCAAACTCCCCACCCCTGGCGGGAAGGAGCAGCAGGACTTCACTTTTTAATTTAACTTGGGAGGGGAAGAAGGGGACTGATGTTGGGTCCATGTTGAGAGTAGGAAATTCCCGTTCTCATTAAAGGATAAGTTCACCTTTCTGAACACGTTAACACCCGTATTTAGGGTGTATCATGTAACAAGTTCAGCAGCCCCCCCCCCCTCTTCCTGTGACAACGGGCAGGGGATCCTCTTCCGCACCCGCTGTCACATTTTGAAAATGGGAATTTGTAAATAAAAAAAGTACAAGCCTTGTCTGCCACTGCAGCAGACAGCACGCTCATAGCCCGTTGGCGCCCCCTCCAGCTTAGGCCCCGTTAGTGCTCCCTCCAGCTTAGGCCCCGTTGGCGCCCCCTCCAGCTTAGGCCCCGTTGGCGCCCCCTCCAGCTTAGGCCCCGTTGGCGCCCCCTCCAGCTTAGGCCCCGTTGGCGCCCCCTCCAGCTTAGGCCCCGTTGGCGCCCCCTCCAGCCTAGGCCCCGTTGGCGCCCCCTCCAGCTTAGGCCCCGTTGGCGCTCCCTCCAGCTTAGGCCCCGTTGGCGCTCCCTCCAGCTTAGGCCCCGTTGGCGCTCCCTCCAGCTTAGGCCCCGTTGGCGCTCCCTCCAGCTTAGGCCCCGTTGGCGCTCCCTCCAGCTTAGGCCCCGTTGGCGCTCCCTCCAGCTTAGGCCACGTTGGCGCTCCCTCCAGCTTAGGCCCCGTTGGCGCTCCCTCCAGCTTGAGCCCTCCCTCCAGCTTAGGCCCCGTTGGCGCCCCCCTCCAGCTTACATGCTAACAGCCTGTACAGCGGTATGGGCTGAAAGCTGGAGAGAGTGTGTGCAGAATCCTGAAATTGCACCCGTGATTTGGTGCAATACTTTGCAAGCTCCTGTTTAAAATAAAAAATGCAAAAATAGGTTTATTTTTTTTGGTAAAAGATGAACTTCTTCTCCTTCACTGTACACTGTTTTAGAGGACATGCCCAGGTGTTGCCACCTTCTGTGATGTGGTTAAATTCAGTACATTTTTGTTTGTTTTCCATATAGCTGAGAGGAGGCACAATTCGCGTTGACCACGTGTCAAATTACCGCCCGCCTAAAGATGGCGACGATATCGATGAAGTGACCAAAACACTCCGGGAAAAAGGCTGCGGTGCAGAAATGCCCCCTTCATCTTCAGAAGAAGAACCAGAGGAACCACAAAAGATGAAGAAACGTGAGTGCTTTCCCCGATCTCCCAGCTTGCATTTCATTCTTTTTCTTTACACAATTGTGCTGTTCCAACCTTGTGGTAATAGATTGGTGAAGGCCCCCCCCCCCCACCCCCAACTGTACAAAGCCAGCTCTATAAAGACATGGTTTGGTGTGGGGGGAACTTGAGTGCCCCGCATAGTTCTCTGACCTCAACCCTAATTTGATAAGCTAAAAGCGAGCCGGAGAAATCTCTACCTGACCTCACAAATGATCTTTGTGGCTGAATGGGCAGAAATTCCCACAGACACCCTCCAAAATCCTTCTCAGAAGAGTGGAGGATGTTATACCCTCAAAGGGGTGGTGGGCAACTCCATATTGACTTTGGAATAGGATGTCCCAACAATCTGTTATATGTTTGGGCATATAGTGTGTCCATTTGCTGACTGCCTAACTGGGAAAATACGTCATGACTTTAATGTTAAATACTACTGGGGTTATTGCTGCAGCTAGATGCCATAACCCCCCAGTATCATTCTTTTACCCTCGGGCGCCGGGCTTTCTAATAAAAGTGCTCCGTGCGACAGATTCGCTGCTGGGTCACTTTTTTAGAATAGAAGCAGTGGGAGGGGTGCTGAGTGCTGACCCCCGTCCTCGCCCAACCCCCCCCCTCCCCCCCCCCCCCCCCCCGTCCCCCATCCCATCCCATCCCATTCTGGTGGTTTTCGCGTTTACCTGGCGGATCAGGAAATCCAAAAAAAGACTGCTGGCGGTTGCTAGGCATAGAGTTGAGCGAAGGAAAGATGGCCTCTGCTCATCTTTATGCCCTAGGGCAGTGATGGCGAACCTTAGCACCCCAGATGTTTTGGAACTACATTTACCATGATGCTCCTGCCAAGGTTCGCCATCATTGCCCTAGGAGGACCAGAGCAACATGACGTCACTTCCAGTTCTGGCCAATGTAAACCAGGCCTCTTCCCTTTTTTTTTACCACCTCCCGTCCTAATTTGCCAGGAGGGTGTCCAAAGACGTCCTCCCGTGCTCAAGTGGCCTGCGTGCCCCCTGCAGGGCGCGCTCTGTGATCAGCGAGTCTGAGACTCGCCTGATCACAGATCGGAGTAAGGGGTTGATCCCGACCCCTTACCACGTGATCGGCTGTCTGCCAATGACAGCTGGTCATGTGATGTAAACAGAGCCGGCTGGTAGCGTGAGGAGAAAAAAAAAAAGCTGATCACCAGCGGCTGTGAGAAGGATCAGTCCCGATCATGGAGAGCCTCTGCAGAGGCTTCTGTGCCACCTACCAGTGCCCCCCAGCGCCACCCATCAGTGCCCACAGTGTCACCTATCAGTGCCCACAGTGCCACCTATAAAATGTCACCAATCAGTGCCTCATCACCAGTGCTGCACATCAGTGACACCCATCAGTGTCGCCCTATCAGTGCCCATCAGTGTCGCCTTATCTGTGCCCATCAGTGCAGCCTCATCCGCGAATATCAATGAAGGAGAAAAATTACCCGTTTGCTAAATTTTATAGCAAACTATGAAACGTGTTTTTTTTTTTTTAAAAATCTGTCTTTTTTTTTTTTGTTTGTTTAGCAAAAAATAAAAACCCAAGCTGTGATTAAATACCACAAAAAGAAAGTTCCATTTGTGTGAAAAAAATGATAAAAATTTCATTTGAGTACAGTGTAGCATGACTGCGCAATTGTCATTCAAAGTGTGACAGCGCTGAAAGCTAAAAATTGGTCTGGACAGGAGGGGGGGGGGGGGGGGTTAAGTACCCGGTAAGCAAGTGGTTAAGGGGACAGTGTAAAAATAAAACAAAAGTAATAAAATAAATTTACATTTTGTCCCCACGAGCTCACGTGCAGTAGTGAACACATACGTAGGTCACGCCCACATATGTAAACGGCGTTCACACCACACAAGCGGTATCGCTGCGAACGTCGAGAGCAATAATTCTAGCACCAGACCTCCGGTGTATCTCCCAACTTGTAACCTGTAAAGGCGTTTAAAACGTCGCCTATGGAGATTTTTAAGTACCGTAGTTTGTCGCCATTCCACGAGCGTGCGCAATTTTAAAGCGCGACATGTTTGGTACCTATTTATCTAACATCATCTTTCATATTATACAATAAAATTTGGGTGTATATTGTGTTTTGGGTTTTGTTGTTTAAATTCATTTAACCCCTTATGGACCGCCGCACGCCGATATACGTCCTATGTTTGAAGAGGAATATCATTGTTATGGCAGCAGCTAGCTGCCATATCCCCGGTATCCTCTTCTTCGGCCGGCGGTCCGCTATCCGATAAGAGTGGTCTCGCAGATTCGCCGCAAGATCACTTTTATCGGCGGGGGGAATAACATTGCAGGGCGGAAGCGATGTCAAAACGTTACTTCCGCCCATAGCTCTTAAAGGGCCATATATATATATAATATACCGTATTTATCGACGTATAACACGCACTTTTTTCCCCTTAAAATCAGGGGAAAATCGTGGGTGCGTGTTATACGCCGATCCCCGCTAATTGTGATCTATCAGAGCGATCGCCGCGATCGCAGCCGACATTCACATAGCGTGCAGTTTTAAATATGGCGCCGCAGAGCTGAACGAGCGCCGCCGAAATCACAGTGACTGGGCGGAGCCGAGATACACATAGCCGACTGTACTCGGCTCTTTCCGGCGCCGCTCACAGTCACGCCCAGTCCCGCCATTGGACCTGTGTTATGTCCATCATAGGGCAGGACTGGGCGGGACTGTGAGCGGCGCCGGAAACAGCCGAGTACACTCGACTATGTGTATCTCGGCGGCGCTCGTTCAGCTCCGCTGAGTCCCTCCGAACTCCGTGGCGCCATATTTAAAACTACATGCTATGTGTATGTTGGCGGCGATCTGTCCAAGCGTGGACACTGGGGGCAAGGCTGCACTGACCACTGGGGGCAAGGCTGCACTGACCACTGGGGGCAAGGCTGCACTGACCACTGGGGGCAAGGCTGCACTGACCACTGGGGGCAAGGCTGCACTGACAAGGCTGCAATGGACACTGGGGCAAGGCTGCGCTGGGGCAAGGCTGCGCTGGGGCAAGGCTGCACTGGGACAAGGCTGCACTGACAAGGCTGCACTGGGGCAAAGCTGCACTGACAAGGCTGCAATGGACACTGGGGCAAGGCTGCACTGACAAGGCTGCAATGGACACTGGGGCAAGGCTGCACTGACAAGGCTGCACTGGGGCAAAGCTGCACTGACAAGGCTGCACTGACACTGAAAAGGCTGCAGATGGACACGATAAGGCTGCATTGATGGGCATTTTAATGTAAGTTCTTTTCCTTAAAATTCCCTCCTAAACTTGGGGTGCGTGTTATACGCCGGCGCGTGTTATACGCCGATAAATACGGTGTGTATATATGTGTGTGTAGAAAAAAAATGTATAATGTTTGGGGGTTCTAAGTAAATTTTCTAGCAAAAAGAAAAATGTTTTTAACTTGTAAACAACAAATCTCAAAAAGAGGCTCGGTCTTTAAGTGGTTAAAAAAAATTTCCAAAGAAATTGCGTTTGAAAAACCACTGCGCAAATACCATGTGACATAAAAAAATTGCAATGATCACCATTTTAATTGTTACTTGTAAACAAAAAGTGCCAGAAAAAGCCCCGGTATTCAGGTGGTTAAACTAATAACGTGAATTTCATCTCATAACAGATAAAAGGAAAAAACGAAAAAAGGACAGCCGCGAGCGTTCCAGCGAAAGAAGCGCGAGAATTACTGAGACAATTAAGCAAGAACGTGTGGATCCAGGGTATGAGGAATACAACACCAAACAGTCCAGGCAGGACAGAGATCAGAGGAGGGATCCAGAAAGCGATAGTACTTCTGCTAAACCAGCAGCCTATGACAAGAAGTGTAAGGTAGAAGAAAAACCTCACACATCGGAGAGCAAACACGGGACTATGAGGAAAAACGGTCAAAGGAATTTAAAAGAAAAAGATGATTGTGGCGAATGTGCGTGTGGCTCAGAACGCAGTTTGCAAGGACTTTTAAGATCTGCGATTTGAGATCGAAGGCAACAAGGTCTAAAAAAATTGTTCTGGAAAAGTAGCTCCTTTGTTTTGTATATATAAAAAGAAGTTGTTGGACCATTTTTCTGTTTTTTAATAAAAAGTTTTTTATCTAAACGGTTTAAAGTAAATACTGCAAAATGATTGCGTTTTCAAGGGTTTGTATAGTGAATTGGCACGTAAAGCTGAAAAATCTGACCATAAGCAAATGCCAGTAGCCAGTAAGGTGGTTGACAGCAAATTGCAAACCCCATAGCATTATTATACCAGCATATAACGTAAAAGAAGCAATGGTGTAGACCAGGGATGTCAAACTTAATTTCATTGCAGTCTGCATCAGCATTATGGTTGCTCTCAAAGGGCCAGTAGTATCTAGGGTACGCTACGTACAGAGCGCAGGGTTCAAGGAATGCATTGAGTACAGGGTTCAAGATTGTGCTACATGCACAGTTCAGGAGTGCGCTATGTATAGAATGCAGGGTTTAGGGGTGTGCTGAGTGCAGGGTACAGGGTTGCATTACATACAGAGTTTAGGGGTGTGCAGGGGTGATACATACAGAGTGTAGGGTTTGGGAGTGTGCAGGGGTGCATTACATATAGAGTGTAGGGTTTGGGAGTGTGCAGAGTGCAGGGGTGCATTACATACAGAGTGTAGGGTTTGGGGGTGTGCTATGTGCAGGGTTTATGGGTGTGCAGAGTGCAGGGTTTAGGGGTGTGCTACATGCAAAGTGCAGGGTTTATGGGTGTTCTACGTGCAGGGTTTAGGGGTGTGCAACCCCAACCCCCTACCTCCAGTTTCTGCCGGAGAGGAGGGTAAGACAACAAATTGCAAACCCATAACATTAGTATACCAGCATATAACTGGAAAGAAATAAAGGTGTAGACCAAGGGTGTCAAAATACATTTCATCACAGACCGCATCAGCAGTATGGTTGCCCTCAAAGAGCCAGTTGTATCTGGGGTGCGCTAAGTACAAAGTTCAGGGGTGTACTATGTACAGAGTGCAGGTTTTAGGGGTGAGCTACATACAGAGTGCAGGGCTTAGGGGTGTACTAAGTACAGGGTTCTGGAGTGCATTACATGCAGAGTTCAGGGGTGTGCTGCATACAGAGTTCATTGGTCATGGGGTACGTTATGTATAGAGTGCAGGGTTTAGGGGTGTGCTACGTAGAGAGTACAGGGTGTACAGGTTTATTACCTACAGAGTCAGAGTTCAGGGGTGTGTTGCATACAGAGTGCAGGGTTTAGGTGTGTGCTATGCACAGTTTGCAACCCCAACCCCCTCCTCCACCTTCTGTGTTTACAAGTTGCAAAAGGTGAGAACCGGAGGTGGCGGAATGGAGTTCCGCCACTTTCTGGCTGCAAAACTGGATGTGAGGGCCACATGACAAGGCTTGGTGGGTCGGATTTGGCCCGCAGGCCTTGTGTTTGACAAATGTTTCAGACTTATCGGCCGCTCAGAAAATGGGAAAGGGTTTATTTTGGGTGGTATGAGTATGCAGTGTTTGGGTCCTAAAAAGCCTCCTCCTGCCCGTGATGGGTTGTGGATAGATGGGAGAACCGGTGGTCAAGCAAACAGCCTATGGAGAGGATAAAAGATGTAGAGGAGAAAAAAGAGGGAGTCAAAGGAAAGGGAAAGGTTAGGGTTGCGATGGGATGGATCCAGGCCACCTCGTTCCCTTGCACATGGGGGAAAATTAGGGTGGTCAAATGTCCTAGAACAGAGGTCTCCAAACTTTCTAAACAAAGGGCCAGCTTACTGTCCTTCAGACTTTAGGGGTGCCGGATTGTGGCCATCAAGATTAGAAAACGTCCCAGCATCAGTGGGAGTAAACCATGCCTCATCTTTGGTGTCAGTGACAGGCATTATGCTCAATTGTTTGTGTCATTGGGAGGAATAGTGCCACGTGATTGGTGTGATGGAAATGAATAGTGCCCCATCATTGGTGTCACAGGGAGGAATACTGCCCCATCATTGGGAGGAATTGTGCCCCTCTGTTGGTTAGTCAATGAAATAATACCCCAAGGGCCAGATAAAAGCAAGCAAAGGGCCACAGCTTTGACACCACTGTCATAAAATCCATTAAATGGGTACCAAGGAGTCCAGATATGTTTAATTGTACATGATGATCTTAGCTTATTTCTTATACAGTAAAAGCCAGGACCATGTTTCTATTGTAAGACTGGAGGACCACCACACTTTGGCAAGAACCTGCTTGGGTGCAGTAAACAAAAAAGTTAAAAGTCGAGATTGTTCATAGTGGTTTCAAGCTCCAAAGAGCTTTTTTCGGGATACCTTTGCCCAAAAGTGTGTAGACCAGTTGGTAAACTTTGGTTCAATATCTCTTCATTTTGGAGGTATTACCACCATATGAGTGCCAGGAGCCCGACATCCCCTAAAACACACACCTGTAGAAGTCAGTACAAGCTTCACCAAACATTGTGGGACCATATACAGTAACTGGAGTTGGACTCCCTTGCCAGCACATTTCTAGAACAAGTGAGCTGTGGTTGGGCAAATTTGTCTCCAGTCCTGTTCCAAACTGGCGGCAAGCTTCCAGACCTCAGCATATTGGGGGGGGGGGGGGGAGTAGGGGCTTGCCCTTTTGTATATGTGGGGAATCCCCCGCCCCCAGCTCATTGGCTCGACACTGACAGGTTACTTCTGAGTTTAGGCCAAACCTTGAGCCACAGCACAGCTCAACCCTACCTACCATTTAAAAAAACGTTGTCACCGATGCAATCAAAAACTCATCCTTCTTGAATACAGACACCATTCGAACATTTATGCTTCTACAACTCCTCAACCAGGGGTACATCTATACAAAAGGGTGGGATAATCGTGATATCATTGACCTAATATGGCCACAGGATGTCATGAGCATCTCCATCCCTCTGTGTACCTGTAGCTGCAGGGCGGGGAATGTTTTAGACTCAACTCATTGGCTCAACCATGACATTTTTTTTTACTTAATCGAATGCATCGTCAGATAAACCTGGTCCAGGCAAACCTTTCCAAATCGGTGTTTCTTCCTTCATCGTCTACCAGGGGGGTCGGCAACCCGTTAATTGCGATCTACCTGTCGAGCGCGGGGGAGCAGGTGACAGGTAGATCACGATCAAGTCCCTGACTGCCAACCCCGCAGGTGCTCCTTCCCCCACATCCCTGATTGACGAACAGCACAGAGACGAAATCTCATTTTGCCACGCCCCTGGCTCCACCCCTGACCACCCCCTTTTCCCTGCCCATTTAAACCCCACCTTTTTAATGAAGTGCCCATCAATGCAGCCTACCAGCGCCCATCAATGCAGCCTACCAGCGCCCATCAATGCAGCCTCTCCAGCACCCATCAAATGCAGCTTCACCAGTGCGCATAAAATGCAGCCTACCAGTGCCCATAAATGTAGCCTCACCAGTGCCCATAAATGTAGCCTCACCAGTGCCCATCAATGGAGCCTACCAGTGCCCATCAATTCATGTTTGCTTGCTTCCATTCATTCGGGAGTCAGGACACAGACACAGTCTTCCGCCGCCGCTGCGCCTCTGACACTATGTGCGAACAGAGCGGCGGCTGCCTACTGATGCTGAGACTTAGTTGCTTGCTGCAGAGAGAAGAGAGTAGAAACATCAGTGGCCGGGTGCCCTGGGCGGCTGACAGAACACGAAGGCAGCAGTGGACATCTTGTTACACCCAGGCCAAGTCTTGTATTTCACACTTATTTTAGCAGTAAACTCACCTTATATACTGAAATACAGTATTTTTAAATCTGTGACACGGTTTTGATGTTGAATTTGAAAAGCACCAACCAGCCCTGCAGTCAGAAGGTGGCGACAGCCATCTTGGTACACCCCGCACTGCTCAGCGCCAAACTGATAGCCATGAGGCGCTGAGGGACATTTTTCCACACCCTCACTTAGTCGCGGTATAATAGTAAATTTCAGTATATAAGGCGAGCTACTGCTAAAAATAAGTGTGAAATACAAGAGTTGCCTGGGTGTAACAAGATGTCCGCTGCTGCCTTCGTGTTCTGTCAGATTAGGAAACCTATTGGAACACATAGCGGCCATGTTGGAACGCATGGCGCATGTGCAATAAGAATTTTTTTTCGTAACGTTACTTCCGTTGCATTGTCTGATGGGTAGCAGTGTTCTCATAGAACAGAATGCATAGCGCAGTGGAATGCATGTTTGAACGCATAGCGCATGCGCAGTAAGTATACTGGCTTCCCACTGTTGTCTCCCAAGACCGGTGTTCTGTCACATTAGGCAACCCGTCCGATTTGGTAACAGAAGTGACGTTGCCAACAAAAATTGCCTACCGTGCATGCGCAATGCGTTCCAGCATGGCCGCTATTCGTTCCAATAGGTTTCTTCTGACAGAACACGAAGGCGGCAGCGGACATCTTGTTACACCCAGGCAAGTCTGGAATTTCACACTCGTTTTAGCAGTAAAGTCAGCTTATATAGTGTAATACAGTATTTGACATCTGTGATACTGTTTTCATTTGAAAACCAACCATCAGCAAGGCTGCAGTCAGAAAATGGTGACGGCCATCTTGGTACACCCTGCATTGCTCAGCAGCAAAATGATAGTCATAAAGGACAGACGACATTTTATGACACCCTCATTCGGTCGCGTTGATGTACTGTATTTCTCTATATGTAAGCTGAGTTTACTGCTAAAATAAGTGTGACATTCAAGACTTGCTTGGGTGTAACAAGATGTCCGCTGCTGACTTCGTGTTCTGTCAGAATAAGAAACCTATTGGAACGCATAGCGGCCATTATTGCGCATGTGCAGTAAGCAATTATTGTTGGTAACGTCACTTCCGTTACCAAATCTGACGGGTCACCTAATCTGAATCGGCAACCCGTCAGATGAGGTAAAGGAAGTGACGTTCCGTCGCTACACTGGGACGGCCATCTTGGTTAGAGTTGCCCCCTCATCCCTTTAAAACCGAACACATAATAATTACACAGGTTCTGAGGCTAATTTAATGCTGATAACTGAGTTTAATCACCACCCTAATCTGCCTCAGAACCTGTGTAATTAATATGTGTTCGGTTTTAAAGGGATGAGGTGGCAACTCTAATCTTGGTACGCCCCGCACTCGGCCGCAGTAAGTCTGCAATCAGAAGGCGGCAGCGGACATCTTTTTACACCCACCCAAGTCTTGCATTTCACATTTATTTTTACCAGTAAACTGAGCTTATATAGTGAAATACAGGATTTTGAAATCAGTCAGACTGTTTTGATGTTGAATTTTAAAAGCAGCGATGTTCTGTCAGATTAGTAAACCTCCAAGATCAGCAGGCTTGCCGCTGCTTTTAATCACTTAAGAAGCGAGCCTTTTTTTGAGATTTGTTGTTTACAAGATAAAAACATTTTTTTTTTGCTCGAAAATTACTTAGAACTCCCAAACATTATACTTTTTTTTTTTTCTAACACCCTAGAGAATAAAATGGCGGTCGTTGCAATACTTTCAGTCACACCGTATTTGCGCAGCGGTCTTACAAGCGCACTTTTTTTGGAAACAATACACTTTTTTAAATAAAAAAATAAGACAAAAGTAAAGTTAGCCCATTTTTTTATATTGTGAAAGATAATGTTATGCCGAGTAAATTGATACCCAACATGTCGCGCTTCAAAATTGCACCCGCTCGTGGGAATGGCGACAAACTTTTACCCTTAAAACTCTCTTTAGGTGACGTTTAAAAAAAATTCTGCAGGTTGCATGTTTTAAGTTACAGAGGAGTTCTAGGGCTAGAATTATTGCTCTCGCTCTACCGATCGCGGCGATACCTCACATGTGTGGTTTGAACACCGTTTTCATATGCGGGCACTACTCACGTATGCATTCGCTTCTGCACGCGAGCTCGGCAGGACGGGGCGCTTTTAAAATTTTAATTTTTTTTTTTCTTATTTATTTTCCCTTTTTGTTTTTTATTTTTACACTGTTTTTTTAAAAACAAAATTGTGTCACTTTTATTTCTATTACAAGTAATGTAAACATCCCTTGTACTAGAAAAAAAGCATGACAGGACCTCTTAAATATGAGATGTGGGGTCAAAAAGACCTCAGATCTCATATTTACACTAAAATGCAATCAAAAAATAAAAAATAAAAAATTTGTCATTTAAAAAAAAAAAAAAGTCCCTTTTAAGAGCTATGGGCGGAAGTGACGTTTTGACTTCGCTTCCGCCCTGCAATGTTATGGAGACTGGTGGGGGCCATCTTCCCCTCACTCGTCTCCATGCCTAGCAAGGGTGCAAATCCGATCGCCTTCCACCGCTGCCGACGGCTCCGGTAAGCGGAGAAAGGGCACCGGAGCGCGGTGGGAGGGGGGGGGGATTTCAGTATATAAGCTCAGTTTACTGGTAAAAATACATGTGAAATACAAGACTTGGGTGTAAAAAGATGTCCGCTGCCGCCTTCTGACTGCAGGCTTACTGCAGACCAGTGCGGGGTGTAGCAAGATGGCTGCCGCAGTGTTGGGATGGAATGTCACTTCCGTCACCTAAACGCATAGCGCATGTGCAGTAAGTATACTGGCTTCCCCCCTGTTGTCTCCCAAGTCCCGCCTGTCAAAACGATTGTTTGCTAGTTTCCTAGTATCCTAGCAACCAATAAGGCGCTTGGAGGACTCCATTCATAGGAGGAAGTTGTCCTCCTTCAGAGCTCCTCCCCCCTCACGTGAAGTACTTCCTGCCTTCTTACTGACTACGGAAGGGGCAGGAGGGAGGGGACTTGGTGTGTGGACCGGCCGGGAGTATGAGGGGACCTGTGTGGATCGGGACATTGCTGATGATGTGAGTGAGGGTCCTGAGGGGGAAGGGTCTGCCCTGTACACAGAGGAGGGGGGAGGGGACAGGGATCACACTGAATCGGTGTACATAGCCCCCAACTGTCCCGGATTTCGAGGGACTGTCCCTCATTTGGAGCAATGACCCTCTTTCCTCCTCATTTGTCCCTCATTTTGGTCTGATCCATATAGTTGTATATAAAATGCACTATTTACCTTTCAAAAAGTGTTTCCCAGGGCTAAACCTTTCATCAGATTTCTAAATTTCTGCATTTGTAAATTCCAAAGGCCAGTATAAAGGAATAATGGGGGTAAAAAAGCACTTGTGGGTTTAACCAATCATTTTTTTTGTACAATTCTCCTTTAACCACTTCAATACCGGGCACTTAGACACCTTCCCGCCCAGGCCAATTTTCAGCTTTCTGCGCTGTCGCAATTTGAATGACAATTGCGCAGTCATGTAACACTGTACCCAAAGTGATTTTTTATCATTTTGTTCCCACAAATAGAGCTTTCTTTTGGTGGTATTTGATCACCTCTGCGTTTTTTTTTTTTTGCGCAACAAATAAAAAAAGACCTAAAATTTTGAAAAAAAACAAGTTTTTCTTTGTTTCTGTTAAAATTTTTTGTAAATAAGTACGTTTTCTTCTTCAATGACGGGCACTGATATGGCTGCACTGACGGGCACTGAGGGGCACCGATGAGGTGGCACCAATGAGGTGGCACTGATGAGGTGGCACTGACGGGCACTGATGATGGGCACTGATAGGCGGCACTGATGGGCACTGATAGGTGGCACTGATGGGCACTGATAGGTGGCACTGGTATGCGGCACTGATGGGCACTCATAGGTGGCACCGATGGGCACTCATAGGCGGCACTGAAGGGCACTCGTAGGTGGCATTGATGGGCACTCGTAGGTGGCATTGATGGGTAGTTATGGGTGGCACTGATAGTTGGCACAGATGGGCATGGATGGGCACTGATAGGTGGGCACTGATGGGCACAGATGGGCACTGACAGGTGGCACCGATGGACACTGATGGGTGGCACTGATGACACTGATTGTTTGCAGTGATGCCCCTAAGGGTGGCATTGCTGGGCATCACTGCAACATAATGGTGCCAATCAGTGCCCATTTGTGGGCACTGATTGGCACAGATTGGGCACTGACTGGGCACACTGGGCACATGTGGATGGCCATGGGGTACATACCTGGCCATCCACATGTTGCCCCTTCCCTGGTGGTCCTAGTGGCGATCCCTGGTGGTCCAGTGTGGTGATCTGAGGGGGGGGGCTGCGCTGATAAACAATCAGCACAGCCCCCCTGCCAGGAGAGCCGCCGATCGGCTCTCCTCTACTCGCGTCTGTAAGACGCGAGTGTGGAAGAGCCGATCAACTGCTCTTCCTATTGACATCGTGATCAGCCGTAATTGGACACGGCTGATCACATGGTAAAGAGCCTCCGCTGGAGGCTCTTTACCAAGATCGGTGTAGCGGTGTGTCAGACTAACGCACCGATCCACCGATCGCTGCAATGCGGGCGTGCGGAAGCATGGTATCCTGCTGGAAGTCATATGACGCCCAGTCAGGATAACTGAACCACCGCCCGGCCGTCATCTACTATGGGCCGGGCGGGAAGTGGTTAAGAGGGGGCAAGGGGTGTGTCCTATGCCTGCATACATTTGATGATAGGTGTCCCACATTCCCATCTCAGAAAGTTGCGAGGTATGGGTGCATTCTAGAGGGGGGAGAGAGGACATTCTCCCCCCGGGTCCTAGAACTGTACACTGATCTGCAACATCTCCCCATCTACAGAGATTGGGGGGGGCATCCATCACCACACCATACACAGTACCTGTATCATGTCTGCAGTCTCTGACCATCTATTGTATCATGTCTGCAGTCTCTGATCATCTCTTATATCATGTCTGCAGTCCCTGACCATCTCCTTTATCATGTCTGCAGTCTCTGACCATCTCTTGTATCATGTCTGCAGTCTCTGACCATCTCCTGTATCATGTCTGCAGTCTCTGACCATCTCTTGTATCATGTCTGCAGTCCCTGACCATCTCCTGTATCATGTCTGCAGTCTCTGACCATCTCTTGTATCATGTCTGCAGTCTCTGACCATCTCCTGTATCATGTCTGCAGTCTCTGACCATCTCCTGTATCATGTCTGCAGTCTCTGACCATCTACTGTATCATGTCTGCAGTCTCTGACCATCTCTTGCATTATGTCTGCAGTCTCTGACCACCTCCTGTAGTATGTCTGCAGTCTCTAACCATCTCCTGTATCATGTCTGCAGTCTCTGACCATCTCCTGTACCTTGTCTGCAGCCTCTGACCATCTCTTGTATCATGTCTGCAGTCTCTGACCATCTCCTTTATCATGTCTGCAGTCTCTGACCGTCTACTGTATCATGTCTGCAGTCTCTGACCATCTCCTGTATCATGTCTGCTGTCTCTGACCATCTCCTGTATCATGTCTGCAGTCTCTGACCATCTCTTGTATCATGTCTGCAGTCTCTGACCATCTCCTGTATCATGTCTGCAGTCTCTGACCATCTCCTGTATAATGTCTGCAGTCTCTGACCATCTCTTGTATCATGTCTGCAGTCTCTGACCATCTCCTGTATCATGTCTGCAGTCTCTAACCATCTCCTGTATCATGTCTGCAGTCTCTGACCATCTCTTGTATCATGTCTGCAGTCTCTGACCATCTCCTGTATCATGTCTGCTGTCTCTGACCATCTCCTGTATCATGTCTGCAGTCTCTGACCATCTCTTGTATCATGTCTGCTGTCTCTGACCATCTCCTGTATCATGTCTGCAGTCTCTGACCATCTCTTGTATCATGTCTGCAGTCTCTGACCATCTCTTGTATCATGTCTGCAGTCTCTGACCATCTCTTGTATCATGTCTGCAGTCTCTGACCATCTCCTGTATCATGTCTGCAGTCTCTGACCATCTCTTGTATCATGTCTGCAGTCTCTGACCATCTCCTGTATCATGTCTGCAGTTCCTGGAGGGAGCCTACAGAAGAGCCCAGAGAGGACCGTCTGGCTTAGCCCTGCATGGTGCACCTGAGAGGAGGTCAGTGACAGCGCTACAAGACCAGTCTGGGGGGAGGGGTGGCACTGATGTAAGGGGGGAGTGAATACAGTAAGGTAAGGGGGACTGATATAAAGGTTCCCCCTTATATTAGTAACCCCCCCTTACCTTAGTGCATTCACTCTGCAGAGGTGTTCTGTGGTCACCAGAGTCCCCCCCACATTAGAGTTCCCATTATAAATGCAAGTTGGAACTCTGTGGTCAATAATGTAAAGGGGAAGTCAGTGGACTCTGATATAAGGTGATCTCTGGAGCCCCCCTTACATCAGAGTTTCCCTTTACACCAAAGTTTGCAGCATTCGCCCTTACATCACAGTTCCCCTTGTACTGTAAGGGGGAACTCTGTGCTGGCTGGGTTATATTAACCTGACCTTCATGTAAATAGGGAAATGATACTGACACCAATGATGGGGCACTATTCCTCCCACTGATACCAATGATGGGGCACTATTCCTCCCACTGATACCAATGATGGGGCACTATTCCTCCCACTGATACCAATGATGGGGCACTATTCCTCCCACTGATACCAATGATGGGGCACTATTCCTCCGACTGATACCAATGATGGGGCACTATTCCTCCCGCTGACACCAATGATGGGGCACTATTGCTCCCTCTGACACCAATGATGGGGCAATATTTCCCACACTGACACCAATGATGGGGCACTATTCCCCCCACTGACACCAATGATGGGGCAATATTACTCCCGCTGACACCAATGATGGGGCACTATTCCTCCCACTGACACCAATGATGTGGCACTATTCCTCCGACTGATACCAATGATGGGGCACTATTGCTCCCACTGACACCAATGATGGGGCACTATTCCTCCCACCGATACCAATGATTGGGCACTATTCCTCCCACTGACACCAATGATGGGGCACTATTCCTCCGACCGATACCAATGATGGGGCACCATTCCTCCCACTGATACCAATAATGGGGCACTATTCCTCCCACTGACACCAATGATGTGGCACTATTCCTCCGACTGATACCAATGATGGGGCACTATTGCTCCCTCTGACACCAATGATGGGGCAATATTTCCCACACTGACACCAATGATGGGGCATTATTCCTCCCACTGACACCAATGATGGGGCAATATTTCCCACACTGACACCAATGATGGGGCACTATTCCTCCCGCTGATACCAATGATGGGGCACTATTTCTCCCACTGATACCAATGATGGGGCACTATTCCTCCCATTGATACCAGTGATGGGGCACTATTCCTCCCACTGATAACAATGATGGGGCACTATTCCTCCCACTGATAACAATGATGGGGCACTATTCCTCCCACTGATACCAATGATGGGGCACTATTCCTCCCACTAATACCAATGATGGGGCACTATTCCTCCCACTGATACCAATGATGGGGCACTATTCCTCCCATTGATACCAGTGATGGGGCACTATTCCTCCCACTGATACCAATGATGGGGCACTATTCCTCCCACTAATACCAATGATGGGGCACTATTCCTCCCACTGATACCAATGATGGGGCACTATTCCTCCCACTAATACCAATGATGGGGCACTATTCCTCCCCCTCCCACTATCCCCCCCATAGGAGACCCCTTCTTTATTGGATTATCAAAAATCGCTATTATTTATATTGTTATTACAATCCTGATATTATAATGTGAAATGTATGCTGTGGCCACTCAAATGTCAGTCAGTTCATCAGAAACTGGCCAAATGGAAATCAGAAAATTGGAAGAAGTGTATATATATATATATATATATATATATATATATATATATATATATATATATATATATATACAATGTTTGGGGGTTCTAAGTAATTTTCTAGCAAAAATACTGATTTTTAAAAACAAAAGTGCCAGAAAAGGAACTTCAATTCTATAAATTACAGGAGGATATCCAATCCTATCACTGGGACCCCCATGGATGTCCCCTCTGCCTGCACGCCCCTCTTCTACCTCCGTCCCTCACACGCCCCGCCCCTTCCTGTCAACCAAACACCAAGCTCCGCCCCTTCCTGTCAATCAAACCCCCAGCCGCCCCTTTCCCACCTCCTCCCTCTGCCAGGATCTCCTCTCTCAGTATCCACCCTCTGGCCACCTTCCTGCGAACCCCAGGTGCGGGGGGCGTGGCCACCATTTAGAGGCTCATTCACATGGGTGGAAACTGTTTGGGAGGGGAAACCATCACCTCCTATATATATATATATACATATATATATTACTATTATAGTATTATTATAATCTATGGGTTGGTGCTTCTGTCCATCCATCCCTGAGATTAACACAGCTCCGCCATATAGCACACAGAACCCCATCACACAGACAGGGACCCCTACCTTAGAGGTTCATTCACATGGGAGGAAAGTGTTCAGGATAGGGGGATGGGGGGGTACCACCTCCTCCGATTATTATATAAATATTACTATTTTATTATTATATTTTATGGATTGGTGTTTGTCCATCCAGTCCTGAGATTTACACAGCTCCGCCATGTAGCACACAGAACTCCATCACTCAGACAGGGGCCACCACCTTCACACAGATAATAGGGCGCTCAGGAGGGGAAACCACCATCCTCCTATTACTATATATATATTATATGGATTGGTGTTTCTGTCCATGCAGTCCTGAGATTTACACAGCTCTGTCATGTAGCACACACAGAACACCATTACACAGACAGGGGCCACCGCTTAGAGGCTCATTCACAAGGGTGTTTGGGAGGGGAAACCATCCCCTTCTATTATATATATTATCATTGGTGTTTCTGCCCATCCAGTCCTGAGATTTACATTATTTTTTCTTCGTTTCGGTTATAAAATTCAGCAAATGAGTCATTTTTCTTCATAAATTGTGGCCAAACTTTATACTGCTACATATCTTTGGTAAAAAATAATCCAAATCAGTGTATATTATTTGGTCTTTGTGAAAGTTATAGGGCAGTGATGGAGAACCTTGGCACCCCCAGATGTTTTGGAACTACATTTCCCATGATGCTCAACTACACTGCAGAGTGCATGAGCATCATGGGAAATGTAGTTCCAAAAGGTTGCCAAGATGCCAAGATGCCAAGGTTCGCCAATCACTGTTATAGAGTCTACAAGCTATGGTGCCAATCATTGAAAATCGATCACACCTGATGTACTGACGGACGATCTCATCTCTCGAGGCCCTAACAAGCCAGGAAAGTACAAATACCCCCAAATGACCCCTTTTTGGAAAGTAGACAGTCCAAGGTATTTAGTAAGAGGCATGGAGAGTCATCCCCCCTCCCCCCCAACGTATATTCTATGAGGCATAATGAGTCTTTTGAACGGTTCATTTTTTCCCACAATTCTTTGCAAAATTAAGATTTTTCTTTTCTTTTTTTTTTATTCACAAAATTGTCATATTAACCACTTGAGCCCCGGACCATTATGCTGCCTAAGGACCAGAGCACTTTTTCCAATTTGGCACTGCGTCGCTTTAACTGCTAATTGCGCGGTCATGCAATGCTGTACCCAAACGAAATTTCCGTCCTTTTCTTCCCACAAATAGAGCTTTCTTTTGATGGTATTTGATCACCTCTGCAGTTTTTATTTTTTGCGCTATAAACGGAAAAAGACCGAAAATTTTGAAAAAAAATGATATTTTCTACTTTTTGTTATAAAAAAAATCCAATAAACTCAATTTTAGTCATACATTTAGGCCAAAATGTATTCGGCCACATGTCTTTGGTAAAAAAAATGTCAATAAGCATATATTTATTGGTTTGCGCAAAAGTTATAGCGCCTACAAACTAGGGTACATTTTCTGGAATTTACACAGCTTTTAGTTTATGACTGCCTATGTCATTTCTTGAGGTGCTAAAATGGCAGGGCAGTACAAAACCCCCACAAATGACCCCATTTTGGAAAGTAGACACCCCAAGGAAATTGCTGAGAGGCATGTTGAGCCCATTGAATATTTATTTTTTTTTGTCCCAAGTGATTGAATAATGACAAAAAAAAAAAAAAAAAAAATTTACAAAAAGTTGTCACTAAATGATATATTGCTCACACAGGCCATGGGCCTATGTGGAATTGCACCCCAAAATACATTCAGCTGCTTCTCCTGAGTATGGGGATACCACATGTGTGGGACTTTTTGGGAGCCTAGCCGCGTACGGGGCCCCGAAAACCAATCACCGCCTTCAGCGTTTTTAAGGGCGTGAATTTTTGATTTTACTCTTCACTGCCTATCACAGTTTCGGAGGCCATGGAATGCCCAGGTGGCACAAAACCCCCCCAAATGACCCCATTTTGGAAAGTAGCCACCCCAAGCTATTTGCTGAGAGGCATGGTGAGTATTTTGCAGCTCTCATTTGTTTTTGAAAATGAAGAAAGACAAGAAAAAACTTTTTTTTTTTTCTTTTTTCAAATTTCAAAACTTTGTGACAAAAAGTGAGGTCTGCAAAATACTCACTATACCTCTCATCAAATAGCTTGGAGTGTCTATTTTCCAAAATGGGGTCATTTGGGGGGGGTTTGTGCCACCTGGGCATTCCATGGCCTCCGAAACGGTGATAGGCAGTGAAGAGTAAAATCAAAAATTCACGTCCTTAGAAAGCCTGAAGGCGGTGATTGGTTTTCGGGGTCCCGTACGCGGCTAGGCTCCCAAAAAGTCTCACACATGTGGTATCCCCGTACTCAGGAGAAGCAGCAGAATGTATTTTGGGGTGTAATTTCACATATTCCCATGGCATGTTTGAGCAATATATCATTTAGTGACAACTTTGTGCAAAAAAAAAAAAAAAAAAATGTGTCTCTTTCCCGCAACTTGTGTCGCAATATAAAATATTCCATGGACTCGACATGACTCTCAGCAAATAGCTTGGGGTGTCTACTTTCCAAAATGGGGTCATTTGGGGGGTTTTGAACTGTCCTGGCATTTTATGCACAACATTTAGAAGCTTATGTCACACATCACCCACTCTTCTAACCACTTGAAGACAAAGCCCTTTCTGACACTTATTGTTTACATGAAAAAGTTTTTTTTTTTTGCAACAAAATTACTTTGAACCCCCAAACATTATATATTTTTTTAAAGCAAATGCCCTACAGATTAAAATGGTGGGTGTTTCATTTTTTTTTTTCACACAGTATTTGCGCAGCGATTTTTCAAACGCATTTTTTGTGGAAAAAACACACTTTTTTAAATTTTAATGCACTAAAACACACTATATTGCCCAAATGTTTGATGAAATAAAAAAGATGATCTTAGGCCGAGTACATGGATACCAAACATGACATGCTTTACAATTGCGCACAAACGTGCAGTGGCAACAAAATAAATACATTTTTAAAAGCCTTTAAAAGCCTTTACAGGTTACCACTTTAGATTTGCAGAGGAGGTCTACTGCTAAAATTACTGCCCTCGATCTGACCTTCGCGGTGATACCTCACATGCATGGTGCAATTGCTGTTTACGTTTGACGACAGACCGTCGCTTGCGTTCGCCTTAGCGCGAGAGCAGGGGGGACAGGGGTGCTTTTTTTTTTTCTTTATTATTTTTTTGCTTTTTTATCTTATTTTTAACCTGTTCCTTTCTTTTTTTTTTTTTTTAATCATTTTTATTGTTATCTCGGGGAATGTAAATATCCCCTATGATAGCAATAGGTAGTGACAGGTACTCTTTTTTGAAAAAATTGGGGTCTATTAGACCCTAGATTTCTCCTCTGCCCTCAAAGCATCTGACCACACCAAGATCGGTTTGATAAAATGCTTCCCCAATTTCCCAATGGCGCTATTTACATCCGGTGAAATCTAAGTCATAAAATGCTCCTAGCTTCCGGTTTCTTAGGCCATAGAGATGTTTGGAGCCACTCTTGTCTCTGATCAGCTCTATGGTCAGCTGGCTGAATCACCGGCTGCATTCTCAGGTTCCCTGTTGAGACAGGAGAGCCAGAGAAAAACACGGAAGACGGTGGGGGGGCATTCCCTCCCACGGCTTGTAAAGGCAGTCTAGAGGCTAATTAGCCGCTAGGATTGCTTTTACATGAAAGCCGACCGCTGGCTGAAAAGAATGATACCAAGATGATACCTAAACCTGCAGGCATCATTCTGGTATAACCACTCAAAGTCGTGAATGGCGTACCTGAAGACAAAAAAATGGTTAACAATAAAGCACAGTAAACAGTAAAGTATAAATAATTACATACCTGAAAAACAAACATGATAAAACATAATAACAATAACAATAAAACATTGCAGAATAGAATACAGTAAAAAAAGAGCAGAACAATAGAGAGAGAATAGAGAGAGAGAACAATAAAACGACAACTATATATTTTTTTATTTTATATATATTTTTTTTTTTTACACTTTTTTTGTAACTAACTTTTATAACTGTAACCGGTTCCAGGTTCGGGTCTCTCAAAATGCGATGGCATCTTGGGAGACCCTGTGAAAGTGTAACTAGTCTGTGCAATGCTGTACCCTACGCTAATACTCAACTAGTGCATGGTAGCGTTCAAAACATTCACCAATGCAAAGACCAGGATTGTCAGGACAGGAGGGACAATAATAGCGGGTGTCACGCCTATATCCGCGCTTGCTGCAGACACGACATCTTTTTGGGGGGGTTCGCTGGGTAGGGGTACTCGGGAGGACATAAAGAAAATGCCTCTCATGCAGCCGACTGCATTTGGTTGGGGATGTGAATGGGGGAAGTACGGGCGCTGCAGAAGCGGTGGGTTCCCACTTAGGATTGGCGAATGCAGCAGGAAGGGCACTATGGGCATGACGGGCCTGTGTTTGTCTTTTTGGTGGCAGCGGGACACTACTTGTGCTTGCCACCTCACCAGCTTGAACTGCACTTATGGGACTCGCCACGTCACCAAGTGTTACTGCAGCGCTGGTTTGACTACGACCGGGGTGTACTAGGCCGCTGGTGCTTGCCAGTTCAATAAAAAGCTTCCAAAAAAAACTGTTAGCGATCGCAGGGATCAGGCCTGACTCTGCGAACGCTGCAGTTATGCGTTTAGTGTTTTGTAAGTGACAGTGATCGATCGATACTGCACTTGGGTGGGCTGGGCTGGGCCGGGTGGAGGGGCAAAACGCAGGTGCTAGCAGGTATCTGGGCTGATTCCGCTAACACTGCGTTTTTGGGAACCCTAAACTGCTGGGGACGCTAGTATAGATCTGATCGGATCAGATATTGATCCGTTCAGATACTATACCACTAAGGGAGGTGTATGCTGCGTGCGTGGGTGTTAGTGGTACTGGCGCTAACATGACGCTGCCTGGGGCCGGTGCTTGCCAGTTCACCAAAATGCTACCAAAAAAACTGTTAGCGATCGCAGGGATCAGGCCTGACTCTGCGAACGCTGCAGTTATGCGTTTAGTGCCTGGTAAGTGACAGTGATCGATCGATACTGCACTTGGGCTGGGCCGGGCAGAGGGACAAAACGCAGGTGCTAGCGGTATCTGGGCTGATCCCGCTAACACTGCGTTTTTGGGAACCCTAAACTGCTGGGGACGCTAGTATAGATCTGATCGGATCAGATATTGATCCGTACAGATACTATACCACTAAGGGAGGCGTATGCTGCGTGCGTGGGTGTTAGCGGTACTGGCGCTAATCTGACGCTGCCTGGGGCGACGCATATCACCGCCGGGCGATCGGGGGGCTAAACCTTTATTCGGTAATAAACGGCGGGTGCCCTGACACTATAAAAAATAAACGAACTAACCAGCGTCACCCGTAACGGTTATACGGTGATCAGTGGTGAAAGGGTTAACTAGGGGGCAATCAAGGGGTTAAAACATTTATTAGGTAGTATATGGGGGTCCCTGTCGCTATAAAACGCTGACGGCGAACCTAAATATTTACCTCACTAACTAGCGTCACCAGCGACACTAATACAGCGATCAGAAAAATGATCGCTTAGTGACACTGGTGACAGGGGGTGATCAAGGGGTTAAAACTTTATTAGGGGGGGTTAGGGGGGTACCCTAGACCTAAAGGGGGGTAATACTCACTGTCCCAACACTGTAACTGTCACAAACTGACACCAATGCAGTAATCAGAAAAAAAAAAAAACTGCTGGTGTCAGTTTGTGACAGGGAGGGGGGGGTGATCGGGGGGGGATCGGGGGGCGATCGGGGGGGGGATCGGGGTGTTTTGTGTGCCTGGCATGTTCTACTGTGTTGTGTAGTGTTAGTGCACTCACAGTGAAGTCTTCTCTCCTCGGCGCTGCAACGGAATACCGAGCCGAGGAGAGATGACATAATTTCCTTTGCTGCTGTTTAGCATACAGCAGCAAAGGAAGTGATCTGATTGGCCGGCGGCGATCGCGAGGGGGGGGCCACGAACGGATGGCCTCCCCCTCACCTCCGATCGCCGGGGGACAGAACGGGACCGCCTCGGGCACCGGGGGGGGTCCGATCGGACCCCCCACCCGCGGGAGGCAAATCACGTACATGTACGTGATTTTGCCTGCCCGTGCCGCCTTGCCGACGTACATCGGCGTGAGGCGGTCCTTAAGTGGTTAACAGGTTATTTCTCTCACATGGCCTGTGCATACCACAAATGACACCCCAAAATATATTCTGCTACTCCTCCTGAGTACGGGGATACCACATGTGTGAGACCTTTACACATCCTGGCCACATACAGAGGCCCAACATTCAGGGAGCACCGTTAGGTGTTCTAGGGACATAAATTACACATCTAATTTCCTGACAACCTATCACACTTTTGAAGGCCCTGGAGCATCAGGACAATGGAAACACCCACAAAATGACCCCATTTTGGAAAGAAACCCCAACGTATATTCTATGAGGCATAATGAGTCTTTTGAACATGTCATTTTTTCCCCACAAGTTTTTGGAAAATGTGGAAAGAAAATGAAAACGCATTTTTCTACGCATTTTTTTTACACATTTCTACGGCACTGATGAGCATCCACTGATAGGGTGGCACTGATGAGCACTCACTGATGGGCACTGTATTGGCACTAATGGGCACATTAGTGGCACTGACGGGGCACTGTAGAGCACAGATGTGGCACTGTAGGGCATAGATGCGCACTGATGGGGCACTGCTGGACACAGATGTGGCACTGTTGGGTACTGATGTGATGCTGATGGGACACAGATGTGCACTGATGGGGCACTGCTGGGTACTGATGTGACACTGCTGGGGCACTGTAGGGCACTGCTGGGAACAAATGTGGCACGGCTGGGTACTGATGTGGCACTAATGGGGCACAGATGGGTGTTGATGGGGCACTGCTTGGGTACTGATCTGGCACTGCTAGGTACTGATGTGGCACTGCTGGGGCACAGGTGGCACAGATGGGCACTGCTGGGTACTGATGTGGCACTGATGTGGCACAGATGGGTACTGATGTGGCACTGCTGGTTACTGATATGGCACTGATGGGGCACAGATGGGCACCCATGTGGCACTGCTGGGTATTGATGTGGCACTGAAGGACACTGCTGGGCACTGATGGGGCACTGCTGGGTACTGATGTGGCATTGATGGGGCACTGCTGGGTATTAATGTGGCACTGAAGGACACTGCTGGGCACTGATGGGGCACTGCTGGGTACTGATGTGGCACTGCTGGGCACTTGGAATACATGCAAAAAAGTCAAGCAGCATCACCCTCCTCTGCTTACATGATCGGTGTGAGGAGAGGAGAGAACCGGAAATTACGCCGGTTCGGTGACAGTGATCTCCCTGGATACGCTGGACGGAGCAATCACGTGGTAAAGGGCTGCTGGGATTGGTCCTTTACCCCGATCCCTGACGAGCTGGGTCCCGAGTATCGGCGAGCAAGGACACTCCTGTGTGTGCGGGGATCATCATTGTACGCCCTCCCAGAATTATCTGACCACGCTGTAGCCGTCATTCGGCTATGGCCCGGTCGGCAAGTGGTTAAAGTTCATGTTTGTGCAAAGGCAGGTGTCCCAATACTTTTGGTTATATAGTGTATGTGTGATTGGACAGAGGTGGGGAGAGAGGAACAGGACTACCTAGGAAGACAGGATAAAGTACATTGTACATTTTACACCCTGCAGTTAGCAGTCGAGGCAGCCATCTTGGCAATTGCGTTGGCCGGGAATCGACCCGGGTCAGCTGCTGTATAAGCAGCTATGCTCACCACTGCACCACCAACGCGAGGAATGTCTTTGGAGGGTGGGAGGAAAGAACTTATATGCAGCTCCCCCCAGCCCCCCACATACTTACCTGAGCTCGATCTTGATCCAGCGCTGTGCCTGAGAGCAGTAGCTCTCTCTCTCCTCACTGGACAGAGAGTCAGCAGTGGGAGCCAATTACAGCCAGTGAGCAGGGGGTGGGGTCGAGCCATGCTCTGTGCTTCAATGGACCGCATAGCAAGCGGCTTTCTATGGGGTGCACTGGGCAGGGGGGAGGAGCCAGGAGCGCCAGCAGGGAACCCAAAAAGGGGAGGATCGCGGCTGCTCTATGCAAAACTATTATAGAGAGCAGGCAAGAATAACATGTTTGTAAACCTCATTTTTTTTCCGTCTTACGTCAGGCCCAGGAGGAAGAGAGCGTGCCCGGGCTTCATTAGCTACTTTTATAATCCCTCCCAGCAACCTTTAGGCCACTGCAAGGGTCCCTGGGATTTGTAGTCTTAGAGTATGGGAATATATAACAGCAGATTCCAGAAGGACTATACGCCCCATAACTCACTCTGCTGGCGCACAGGTATGAGGTCACTGGCTGTCGAATAATCACGGGGCCAACAATATTCAAAACACTGGAAGGTGCGAAGCTTTCTGGATACAGTTCACATCGCTACATAGGAAGGGATAGTATTGGGGTTACAGGGAGGGTTATTCTTGGGGATATAGGAAGGGATAGTATTGGGGTTACAGGGAGGGTTACTCTTGGGGATATAGGGAGGGATAGTATTGGGGTTACAGGGAGGGTTATTCTTGGGGATATAGGAAGGGATAGTATTGGGGTTACAGGGAGGGTTATTCTTGGGGATATAGGGAGGGATAGTATTGGGGTTACAGGGAGGGTTATTCTTGGGGATATAGGGAGGGATAGTATTGGGGTTACAGGGAGGGTTACTCTTGGGGATATAGGGAGGGATAGTATTGGGGTTACAGGGAGGGTTACTCTTGGGGATATAGGAAGGGATAGTATTGGGGTTACAGGGGGGGTTATTCTTGGGGATATAGGGAGGGATAGTATTGGGGTTACAGGGAGGGTTACTCTTGGGGATATAGGAAGGGATAGTATTGGGGTTACAGGGGGGTTATTCTTGGGGATATAGGGAGGGATAGTATTGGGGTTACAGGGAGGGTTATTCTTGGGGATTAGGAAGGGATAGTATTGGGGTTACAGGGAGGGTTATTCTTGGGGATATAGGAAGGGATAGTATTGGGGTTACAGGGGGGTTATTCTTGGGGATATAGGGAGGGATAGTATTGGGGTTACAGGGAGGGTTATTCTTGGGGATATAGGAAGGGATAGTATTGGGGTTACAGGGGGGTTATTCTTGGGGATATAGGGAGGGATAGTATTGGGGTTACAGGGAGGGTTACTCTTGGGGATATAGGGAGGGATAGTATTGGGGTTACAGGGAGGGTTATTCTTGGGGATATAGGGAGGGATAGTATTGGGGTTACAGGGAGGGTTATTCTTGGTGATATAGGGAGGGATAGTATTGGGGTTACAGGGAGGGTTACTCTTGGGGATATAGGAAGGGATAGTATTGGGGTTACAGGGAGGGTTACTCTTGGGGATATAGGAAGGGATAGTATTGGCGTTACAGGGAGGGTTACTCTTGGGGATATAGGGAGGGATAGTATTGGGGTTACAGGGAGGGTTACTCTTGGGGATATAGGGAGGGATAGTATTGGGGTTACAGGGAGGGTTATTCTTGGGGATATAGGGAGGGTTAGTATTGGGGTTACAGGGAGGGTTATTCTTGGGGATATAGGGAGGGATAGTATTGGGGATACAGGGAGGGTTATTCTTGGGGATATAGGAAGGGATAGTATTGGGGTTACAGGGAGGGTTATTCTTGGGGATATAGGGAGGGATAGTATTGGGGTTGCAGGGAGGGTTATTCTTGGGGATATAGGGAGGGATAGTATTGGGGTTACAGGGAGGGTTATTCTTGGGGATATAGGGAGGGATAGTATTGGGGTTGCAGGGAGGGTTATTCTTGGGGATATAGGGAGGGATAGTATTGGGGTTACAGGGAGGGTTATTCTTCGGGATATAGGAAGGGATAGTATTGGGGTTACAGGGAGGGTTATTCTTGGGGATATAGGAAGGGCTAGTATTGGGGTTACAGGGAGGGTTATTCTTGGGGATATAGGGAGGGCTAGTATTGGGGTTACAGGGAGGGTTATTCTTGGGGATATAGGGAGGGATAGTATTGGGGTTACAGGGAGGGTTATTCTTGGGGATATAGGAAGGGATAGCATTGGGGTTACAGGGAGGGTTATTCTTGGGGATATAGGAAGGGATAGCATTGGGGTTACAGGGAGGGTTATTCTTGGGGATATAGGGAGGGATAGTATTGGGGTTACAGGGAGGGTTATTCTTGGGGATATAGGGAGGGATAGTATTGGGGTTACAGGGAGAGTTATTCTTGGGGATATAGGGAGGGATAGTATTGGGGTTACAGGGAGGATTATTCTTGGGGATATAGGGAGGGATAGTATTGGGGTTACAGGGAGGGTTATTCTTGGGGATATAGGAAGGGATAGTATTGGGGTTACAGGGAGGGTTATTCTTGGGGATATAGGGAGGGATAGTATTGGGGTTACAGGGAGGGTTATTCTTGGGGATATAGGGAGGGATAGTATTGGGGTTACAGGGAGGGTTATTCTTGGGGATATAGGGAGGGATAGTATTGGGGTTACAGGGAGGGTTATTCTTGGGGATATAGGGAGGGATAGTATTGGGGTTACAGGGAGGGTTATTCTTGGGGATATAGGGAGGGATAGTATTGGGGTTACAGGGAGGGTTATTCTTGGGGATATAGGGAGGGATAGTATTGGGGTTACAGGGAGGGTTACTCTTGGGGATATAGGGAGTGATAGTATTGGGGTTACAGGGAGGGTTATTCTTGGGGATATAGGGAGGGCTAGTATTGGGGTTACAGGGAGGGTTACTCTTGGGGATATAGGAAGGGTTAGTATTGGGGTTACAGGGAGGGTTACTCTTGGGGATATAGGGAGTGATAGTATTGGGGTTACAGGGAGGGTTATTCTTGGGGATATAGGGAGGGATAGTATTGGGGTTACAGGGAGGGTTACTCTTGGGGATATAGGGAGTGATAGTATTGGGGTTACAGGGAGGGTTATTCTTGGGGATATAGGGAGGGCTAGTATTGGGGTTACAGGGAGGGTTACTCTTGGGGATATAGGAAGGGTTAGTATTGGGGTTACAGGGAGGGTTACTCTTGGGGATATAGGGAGGGTTAGTATTGGGGTTACAGGGAGGGTTATTCTTGGGGATATAGGGAGGGATAGTATTGGGGTTATAGGGAGGGTTAGTGTTAGAGAGAGCTATATAGTATATAGTAAATACTATATAGTAAACAGCAGGCTTTTTTTCAGCCAAGTTGCTAAGGATAGCCTAGAAAATACCTGAAAATGAGCTGAGTGCTCCACCTACTGGCTGAAAATGAGAATACAAAACAATCATTTTCTTGTGCAAAAAAATATATTATTCAAAATGCTTAACAAAACACATACATAAACACATTCCTTTTGATTTAAATTTTATTCCATCAGCATTTAATTTGCACAGCAGATTTCTCCCTGGGGACACAAAGTGGTTAGCGGTCGAGGCAGCCATGTTGGCAATTGCGTTGGCCGGGAATCGAACCCGGGTCGGCTGCTGGATAAGCAGCTATGCTCACCACTGCACCACCAACGCGAGGAAAGTTTTTGAAGTGTGGGAGGAAAAAACCTGGGAATGGGGAGGTGAGGATGACGCTGGATCCCAGTGCTGCAAATATGTCTGGTCTTGTCACAGTGGCAACATATAGCAGCTTACCAATTGCTCTGTGATACGTATCATTGTTGGGTAGCAAGTTTTCTCCTTCAGTGCTCTTCCGATAGCCTGGTTCCATAGACATTTCACTTCCTTTGCATATGGAATTGTTGCAAGATTTCGCAGATTTTCTGAGAACTTCCATCTTTTTCTCTCTCTATTTGGATACCCAGATTGTAGCTAATGTCCCCAAGTTCTTTGATTTCAAAATTTTCTTTCAGCTTGTGAACTATCTGATTGTAATCCCCTTCTTGTTCAAAACAGGTTATAAATGTCATCAACATAGATAAGGATGTATATCCATCTGTCTTCTTGATTCCTGGAGTAGAGACGGGGGTCTGCTTTACTTCTTGAGTATCCCCCTTTAGTAAGTAATTTGTTCACTTTCGCATTCCACATCCTTGCAGATTGTATAAGACCGTAGATGCTCTTCTGATGTTTACACACAAGGTTGTCCCCTTTCTCAAACCCTGGTGGTCGCTCTATCTAGAGATCTTCCTTAATGTCTCCATGTCTAGGTATTTCACTTGCATGCCCTTTCTGGCTGCAATGCTAAGAAGTGCTCTGATGGTGGAGTGAAAGTTTCGTCATAATCTTCACCAAATTTCTGAGAGCAACCCTTGGCAACTAGTCTGGCTTGGTATTTGTGGATATTCCCAGGGCCAGATTTGCCACAAGGCCACCAAGGCCAGGCCTCGGAGCGGCAGTGGTGCAGGGGCGGCGCCGCTCCTGCGGCGACTTCGCGGCCACCCCCCCTTTCGGGCTGCCCGTTAAAGTCGATTAAGGGCACCGGTACCCTTAGAAAAGATGGCCGCGAGCCGCCCACTACTGCGCATGCGCCGTTCCGAAGCGGCCGGGCTTGGGAAGGCTCGTACATGCATGGCCGGGCAGCACATGCGCAGTAGCGTGATTGCGCCACCCGGCGCCATTTTTGAAAAGATCGAGAAGTAATGTCAGCGGTGCGGCGGCGGTGGAGAGAGGTGACATCTCTCATTGCCCGCACCGCTGTTCCGCCCTCCTCCATCTGATGGCAGCCAGGCAGCGTGGCAAGTGACATCAACATCTGGTGGCAGCCAGGCAGCGTGGCAAGTGACATCTCCATTTGGTGGCAGCCTGGCAAGTGACATCACCATCTGGTGGCAGGCAGCGTGGCAAGTGACATCTCCATCTGGTGGCAGCCAGGCAGCGTGGCAAGTGACATCTCCATCTGGTGGCAGCCAGGCAGCGTGGCAAGTGACATCTCCATCTGGTGGCAGGCATAGTGGCAAGTGACAAGCGATGGTGGCAAGTGACACGCTCAGGGCTCCCAATGATTCTGGTGAGTTGAACCAATTTATTTTACATTACAATGTAATGATAGAAATAATGTGTTTCAATCATCCTGACTCCTGACACCATACCAACCTTGGTGCCGGGGATGATTGAAGCACTAACACCAGCCATTGCCCTGAAAAATTGCCTGGGAGATGTATAAACCTCGAAGTGGACTTTTCCTGGCTCTCTCTGGGACGCTCTGCTACAGTGCGTATTAGTCCTGGTTTGCATTGGAATTTGTTGCTAGACATGGAAACAAACTCTTGAAGTTTCTCTGATAGTAGCTAATGTCCCCAAGTTCTTTGATTTCAAAATTTTCTTTCAGCTTGTGAACTTTCTGATTGTAATCCCCTTCTTGTTCAAAACAGGTTATAATGTCATCAACATAGATAAGGATGTATATCCATCTGTCTTCTTGATTCCTGGAGTAGAGACCCCCGTCTGCTTTACATCTTAAGAATCCCTCTTTAGTAAGTACTTTGTTCACTTTCACATTCCACATCCTTGCAGATTGTTGAAGACCGTAGATGCTCTTCTGATGTTTACACACAAGGTGCACCCACTGACACCATTGTTGGTGGTTATTATTGCGTCCAACTGACCTCTTATCCTTTACAAGCAAGGAAGCTTCCATCTTCATTTCTGTTTGATCTGCAGTTCTCATGGTGTTGTATAGGTGACCAGCCATGACACCAGCCATATGATATGTTTATAGTTTGGTTGAAAGCAACCTGTTCTTCTTTAAAAGTGCCCTACAATATGATAAAAAGTAGTTTGTTTTCTCTATAGTTGTTCCAATCCCTTTGGTATTTTTAGGTTTTTTATGTTTGATGTCTTTATCAGCTTTAGCCAAAAACCTTTGTATTTGAGCAGATTTTTCTTTGTATTCTGACGTATCTTTGAATGGACTCCATTTTTCTTTTAATTCAGCTATTTTTGTGGCTATTTTTTGGAGTTGGAGCAGTGTGACCGCATGCAAACGGAGGTGTACCAGAGTCACAGGGTCTAAGGAGCCACCTGGTCTTCACCAGAGCCACTGGAGGTGTGGATGTTGCGCTGCAAGGCAGCTCCCAGGTTGCGGCTCTCTAGCACACCCGTGCGGGCACAGTGCATCCAAATAGGCGTAATACTACCTAGGTCCAGGTATTATTGTGTCCACTGACACCATTGTTGGTGGTTAATATTGCTTCTACTGACCTCTTATCCTTTACAAGCAAGGAAACTTCCATTTTTATTTCTGTTTGATCTGCAGTTCTCATGGTGATCAGCCATGATACCAGCCATATGATGTGTTTATAGTTTGGTTGAAAGCAACCTGTTCTGCTTTAAAAGTGCTCTATAATATGATAAAAAGTACATTTGAAAATTGATAGTCCTTCAGTCTGTTAGATACCATGCTGCCAGGTTCTGACAACTGGCTAGGTGCTCTGCCACCTGGCTGAGTGCCCTGCTGTTGGGGTCTGGAAGCAGGCTGAGTGCCCTGCTGTTGGGGTCTGGAAGCAGGCTGAGTGCCCTGCTGTTGGGGTCTGGGAAGCTGGCTGAGTGCCTTGCTGTTGGGGCCTGGAAGCTGGCTGAGTTTCCCGCAGGTCAGATCCTTTAACAAGTACAACATTTGGAACTTGCAGCTCCACAGGGCAGAAAATATCCCAATGCTGGGATCCCATGGACCATCTGCAGGCTTAACGTGGAGTCCCCTAACCCATACTGCTTTTCATTTTACCAGTCACCCAGGTCTTTCCAAGGAATTGGTTCCCCAGCATAGGTCCCCTAAACACCTCTACTACTGGAGCTGTAAGTGTATTTTAACAGTCACCCAGGTCTTACCAAGACATTGGTTCCCCAGAAAAGGTCCCCTAATGCCCTTGGAGTGGCAGGGGCACACATTACAACTGGATCAGGACAAACTTTAGATAGAAATCTGCCCTTACCCAGAACACCTCTACTACTGGAGCTGTAAATTTAAGTTTTTTTTTAACAGTCACCCAGGTCTTACCAAGACATTGGTTCCCCAGAAAAGGTCCCCTAATGCCCTTGGAGTGGCAGAGGCACACATTACAACTGGATCAGGACAAACGTCAGATGGAAATCTGCCCTTACCCAGAACACCTCTACTACTGGAGCTGTAAGTGTAAGTATATTTTAACAGTCACCCAGGTCTTACCAAGACATTGGTTCCCCAGAAAAGGTCCCCTAATGCCCTTGGAGTGGCAGAGGCACACATTACAACTGGATCAGGACAAACGTCAGATGGAAATCTGCCCTTACCCAGAACACCTCTACTACTGGAGCTGTAAGTGTAAGTATATTTTAACAGTCACCCAGGTCTTACCAAGACATTGGTTCCCCAGAAAAGGTCCCCTAATGCCCTTGGAGTGGCAGGGGCACACATTACAACTGGATCAGGCTAAACTTTAGATAGAAATCTGCCCTTACCCAGAACACCTCTACTACTGGAGCTGTAAGTTTAAGTATATTTTAACAGTCACCCAGGTCTTACCAAGACATTGGTTCCCCAGAAAAGGTCCCCTAATGCCCTTGGAGTGGCAGGGGCACACATTACAACTGGATCAGGCCGAACTTTAGATAGAAATCTGCCCTTACCCAGAACACCTCTACTACTGGAGCTGTAAGTGTATTTTAACAGTCACCCAGGTCTTTTCAAGACATTGGTTCCCCAGCAAAGGTCCCCGAACACTCTTGGAATCGCAGAGGCACACATTACACCAGGACAAAATTCAGATGGAACTCTGCCCTTACCCCGAACACCTCTACTACTGGAGCTGTAAATAAAAAGCAGAAATCTGGACCACCAGGCTTTGACACAACCTAAGCAAATGGCGCATGAAAGTTGACTACAGGAATCTTGGACCAAACGGGTAACCCATGCCAGGCATGCAACATGCATGGAGATGCAGAGGTATTAGACCTCTGGAGTTGGTGATATCTTGACCCTAGTACCAGAGACTGACTGGGCAGCAGGCACAAAACTAGCAGAGGCAGACTGGGCAGCAGGTGGTATATAAGCAACATCAGGCTTGTCAGCAGATAAAGGATCAGTGGCATATGGCTGGGCAACAGGTTAAATAACAATGGATTCAAGCTGGATAGCAGGTAAAGGATTAGTAGTGTCAGCATGAACAGTAGAAGATCAGTGGCACCAGATTTGATAGCTGGTGGCGTATCCATGAAGTCAGGCTGGTCAGCGGGTAAAGGATCAGTGGAATCTGGCTGGGCAGCAGGTGAAGTACCAATGGATTCAAGCTGGATAGCAGGTAAAGGATTAGAAGTGTCTCTATGTGCTGGGGAGAGAGGGAGGAAAGGAGGCTCTGTGCACTCCTTTCTTTCTTTCTTTTTCTTTTTTTTTTTTCTTTCTTTTTTTTCTTTTTTTTTTTTCTTTCTTTTTTTCTTTCTTTTTCTTTCTTTCTTTCTTTCTTTCTTTCTTTCTTTCTTTCTTTCTTTCTTTTTCTTTTTCTTTCTTTCTTTCTTTCTTTCTTTCTTTTTCTTTCTTTCTTTCTTTCTTTCTTTCTTTCTTTCTTTCTTTCTTTCTTTCTTTCTTTCCCCGCCCCTTATGACATCACCGCCCGAGGCATGTCACCACCAAAAGCAGCAGCATGTGTCACCACCAAATGCAGCAGCATGTGTCACCACCAAATGCTGCAGCTTATGTCACCACCAAATGCTGCAGCTTATGTCACCACCAAATGCAGCAGCTTATGTCACCACCAAATGCTGCAGCTTATGTCACCACCAAATGCTGCAGCTTATGTCACCACCAAATGCTGCAGCTTATGTCACCACCAAATGTTGCAGCTTATGTCACCACCAAATGCTGCAACCTATGTCACCACCAAATGCTGCAGCTTATGTCACCACCAAATGCAGCAGCTTATGTCACCACCAAATGCAGCAGCTTATGTCACCACCAAATGCTGCAGCTTATGTCACCACCAAATGCTGCAGCTTATGTCACCACCAAATGCTGCAGCTTATGTCACCACCAAATGCTGCAGCTTATGTCACCACCAAATGCAGCAGCTTATGTCACCACCAAATGCTGCAACTTATGTCACCACCAAATGCAGCAGCTTATGTCACCACCAAATGCTGCAGCTTATGTCACCACCAAATGCTGCAGCCTATCTCACCATCAAATGCTGCAACTTATGTCACCACCAAATGCAGCAGCTTATGTCACCACCAAATGCTGCAGCTTATGTCACCACCAAATGCTGCAGCCTATCTCACCATCAAATGCTGCAACTTATGTCACCACCAAATGCAGCAGCTTATGTCACCACCAAATGCTGCAGCTTATGTCACCACCAAATGCTGCAGCCTATCTCACCATCAAATGCTGCAACTTATGTCACCACCAAGTGCAGCAGCTTATGTCACCACCAAATGCTGCAGCTTATGTCACCACCAAATGCTGCAGCCTATCTCACCATCAAATGCTGCAACTTATGTCACCACCAAGTGCAGCAGCTTATGTCACCACCAAATGCTGCAGCCTATGTCACCACCAAATGCTGCAACTTATGTCACCACCAAATGCTGCAGCTTATGTCACCACCAAATGCTGCAGCCTATCTCACCATCAAATGCTGCAACTTATGTCACCACCAAGTGCAGCAGCTTATGTCACCACCAAATGCTGCAGCTTATGTCACCACCAAATGCTGCAGCCTATCTCACCATCAAATGCTGCAACTTATGTCACCACCAAATGCAGCAGCTTATGTCACCACCAAATGCTGCAGCTTACACCAAATGCAGCAGCCTGTGTCACCACCAAAGCAGGCGAATATAAGAAACGCACATGAATATAAGAAAAGCACACAAATATAAGAAAACCACACAAATATAAGAAAAGCACACAAATATAAGAAAAGCACACTGATAAAAACTGGCTCATGTGCGCCCAGCCTGAAGGGGTGTGAACTAGACTTAGGCAATTGGGAAAAACTGAACATTTGGCTCTATGATGTTGTCATGAGCCTCCTCATAATACAGGGCCAGGGTGTAAGTCCACTGTCCTGTCTCTCTGGTGGTAGAAATATGTCACATAGGTGTTGCTGCGCCTCTGGCTCTATGACGTTGTTATGAGCCTCTTCATGGTACATCGGCCATGGTGTAAAGAGATTCTCCTGGCTGTATGCCGTTGGGAAGAAGTCCTGTGGTGGCTCCTGAATCTGACTAACTCTCTTGCAGCCAAAGTCATAGATATTATTCTGCTCCTCTGGCTCTATGAGGTTGTTATGAGCTTCTTCATGGTACATCGGCCACGGTGTAAAGAGATTCTCCTGGTTGTATGCCATTGGGAAGAAGTCCTGAGGTGGCTGCTGAATCTGACTAACTCTCTTGTAGCCAAAGTCATAGATATTATTAGGCTCCTCAGGCTCTTTTGGGTTCTTATGAGCCTCCTCGTAATGCATTGGCCAGGGTGTGAAGAGATTCTCCTGTCTGACCGCTGGTGGTGGCTGATAAACGACCATTAGCTCTGCCAATTGTTGAAGAGCATCTTTATAATGGTTCTCCATTGGAGTCGGTACTGGTCTCTGGATCTTCAATGATAATATTGGATCCCAGTCCATTGGTTCCTCCCTCTGAAGCTCACTCTCATCACTACAGTCAGCGAAATTAGGCTTCTCTGGCGATGATGGTGGAGGTGAAAATAACTCCATTGGTGACATCATCAAACTGTCGCTCATGTATGAAAAGCCTGTGAAATACTCCTGCTCATATGGTGATATTGGAGCCTCCCGGTCCAGGGTTTTGATAAATTCATTCAATGGCATGCTGTTATTTGATGGTTCCTCATAAATCTAGAAAGAGAAAAAGACATTCATTACTATTTCTAATTGATACAGAGAATGGTAACAAAGTATGGTGAACCCCACCCCCGAGGTGCAGCAGATTTCACCAAGCACGCTCCTTCCACCCTAGCTCCCTCTAGTGGTCAGATGACATACACAATAATCATCTCCAATACTAAACAGAAATCATTCAGACCAGGCCGTATGATTGTATAGTGATCACAAATTCATATACACTGGTCTGAAAAGTCTGGTAAAACAAATGTCTTAGATGGGGAAGAGCCTGCTGCTGAAAATCTCCCCTCCCCCTCCAATGTGTTTGGACTCTATTATCTGTATACTTACTGGTTCAGATTCAGGTGGCTCGTCTGACTTTCTTCCCTCTAACTCTGCCCAGTCGATAGTCTTGAAGAACGGATGGCTCCTGATGTCACTGACTAGATGGTTTCGGCCCTCTTGGTCTTTCCACAGAAGCTGTAATGAAGAATGAAATATATGAGAATGAAATATAAAGAGATGCTGCATGACCAATAACAATATCTGAGCAATAGAGGAGCTGAGGCTCTCTGTAACTTACCCTAACTAAGAGGTTATGGAGGTCAGGGTCCATACCCTCCTCAAAATCGGGCTCCATATAGATCATTTTCATCTTTATTTGTTCCCAGTCGTCAGTACTGGTGATGAAGGGATGTTTGCCAAACGCCATCTCGTATACTATAACTCCAAGGGAGAAATAGTCAACCATGCTGAAATAATCCATTTCTTGCAAGACCTGAAGAAACATAAGAGAAAAAGGGATGAGCACATTGTCAGACCAGGCAGAGGACAGAGATGATAACATAGTGACATATGTGATGTATAAAGCTCATGCATGACTAAAATTGCAATGAAACGGCATCAAACTGAAGTGGAGCTTGCGAATATTGGAGGTGGGGCTTAAAGGGCAAGTATAATCAAAACCTTTTTTTTTTTTAAACGTTGGATAGAATAGAAAGGGGTTAAACAGTCTAGGGCTTTGCCTAGAGGTGCCCTTTAATTGCCCCATTTAAAGTAGGTGGATGAAGGTATACTGACCCCAATAGCTCAATGTTCACAAGCGCTCCCCATGTTAAAGAGGAGAAGGGAAACAGTGGGTGAGCAGTTACTGGAGGTTTTACCCCATTCATATGTGTGAAACGGGCCAGGCAGATGAATCCATCTACACTCAGCCTCAATGTCCCCTACAAAGAAGCCCCAACACTGCTCCATGACTCAGAACTTCCCAGCTTTTGTTGGGGATATTGTTCTGGCCTGGAAACTCACTAAAAGCAACCGGGGGCACCAGTGGAAACATTCTCCATTTAGTGGAAGTGGAGCACCCCTTTATCTCTTCTCTATATCCAATCATAATAATTGGTATATCTTGATAAATGTTATAATTAAGTCTGATATCGGGTTCATACTTACTTCTGGGGCCATGTAGATTGGTGTCCCTACAATTCCGTTAGTTCTCTTAGACTCGGTGACTCCCTTCGCTGACAATCCAAAATCCGCAACTCTGGCGTGGCCATCTTCGTCTAAGAGGATGTTTTCCGGCTTCAGATCTCTGTGAACGATCTCTCTGGCGTGCAGGAATTGCAGGCAGCAAATAATTTCCGCTGTTAGGTTTCTGATGGAGAAAGAAATACATGGATTAGCATCAAAAATCATCACAGATCAGTTAATGGTAAAGATAAAGTAACTTCTCCCTATAGTACATAGGGGTATAGATGGACGGGATCAGCTGGAGGGGCCTGGCTAGGTCACTGCCTGTCCTCAGTGGTCAGCCTCCCCCGACTCCAAAGTGACCCCGACATCAAACTTACCTTAAGATGTCCAGCGGAAATGGAGCTGAATATCTTATGAATTCGGCGAGATCTCCTTCGCTCAGATACTCCATAACAAAGGCCAGATGATTCTGTGAAAATAAGAAAAACAGGTTACGTTATAGACATTGAAGTTTTCACTTTGTGAAGGAATATATGAAGACACGCACACCAGGAGAGAGTGCAGTGTGGCATCTTAACTAAATGCTTCCTTGGGGGGAACTCTGGAAAACCGGACAGAGAAGAATAGTAGACCGCCATTGCTGGATGATCATTACCACAATACTAGTTTTGTCTGGTTATTATGGTGGCCCAATGAATTCTATATTTTGGCTTCCCATCCTGGAAGATGTATGTCAATCAGGAGTCCTGACTTCTCCTGTCTAGCCAGTTGTAGACGTGTTCTGACTCAGTGACTCAAAGTTTTAAGGCCAGAGACAGCCAGGAAACTAGTAATGTCTAAAGTCAGTAATGGCAGCCTCTCAGTATATGGTTTCTTGAAGGAAAGCCTCTACTCTGTACAGTTTGTGTCACAAAGCTCCAGCCTTGTAGGAAGCACTCTAGAGACTTCTTCTCTCACCTTTACTGCATTACCCTGATCTACAGCCAGAGCCCTCAGAAGAGCCTGATGTGGGACACAAGTGAAGCTTTCTTCTGCCTCCTCCAATTTAGTACTTAGTGGCTGAAGGACTAGATGACAGGTCTGAACATTGTCATCTCATGGGGCAGGGGGATGCTTAGCCTTGTGTAAGTTTTGACTCCCAAAAAAGTCACCATTTGCATAACTATTGTAGGGGGTCTGGATCAATAGTGGAGCGCAGTACAGGAAAGAGAAGAAGAAATTGGGAGATTAAAATACTTACCTTTGTTTGGAAAGATCCATATATATGGGTGATGTATGGGCACTCTCTGCCTTCTTCCAGAATACATCTTTCTGTGAGCGCAAGAGAGGGTCCAGATCTCAGTAGTTTTCTCTTTGAGATGAACTTCACCGCCAGCTTTTGGTCAGTGGCTGGATGGGTGGCCAACACCACTTTCCCAAAGCTCCCCTCTCCAAGAACCTTATGGAAGGTGAAGGTTTCGACATATAGTTTCCTGATACTGGGTGGGACCAGTTCAGATGTCTTCTTGTTCATGGTGGGGATGGATGGAGGTGGACCCTGCACAGGCAATGAAGGGACCAGAGGTGGTGATTCACTCATTTTACAGTTTGATGGTTCTTTTTGCTTTATGAAGTCGGCAAATGCTGCCCAACATTTGTTTTCAACCTCATCATTAGAAGGAGTGAGTGAATTTTGCTGGTTCTCATTAACTGTATCCAGTTTCATCTCACTGGTGGATGGAGCCTGTGGGTTTTCACCCTCCACGATCTCTGA